>NC_136412.1:65600000-65617500 GCF_051521515.1 Lactuca serriola | reverse complement strand
GGCTTCTTGCTTTTCGTCTAACTATTTCGTACCCACAATCTAACTTCAACTTAGTTTCCTCACTACGATGATTATGATCATCGACATGAAGAAAACCAATGGGTATATTGAAATTGAAAAGGGTTTCTGTTGTGCTTAAAAAAAGTTGATCTTTTATCAGAATCTCCTTGAGTTGCTTCTCGTTTTCTGTCAATGCAACTGTACCCGATTGAAATGCTTTTTTAGGTTTGTTTTCCGAAAGATTACGAGTCTTTATCCTTTTATCACTCGAACCTTCATGCTTAATGGTAACTGTGATTTCTTGGGTTTCTTGAGGAGCAATCTTGATATTATCTTCGCATATTGGTACCTGAGAGATTTTTTGTTTCATAAATATATGATCCACAAAATGATGAAATAATAGTGAATGTAACTTTACCTTGTCATTTACTTGGATTTTTTCTTCCGGTTTCTTGGGATTCGATATTTTGATGTTGGTTTCTTCTGGTTTCAAAGAAACGGAAACTAATTGTTGTACGTCTTTTCTTTGGGTTTCTTTCAACACAGAAAGTCTATGCTTGGATGGTGTCCCTAAGTTCTTGAGTGTTCGGGTTCCATTTCTTCTCTTCATGACCTCATCTTTTAGAGGGGCTTCAGTTCTACGTAACACCATCGAATCTACCTTCTTTCGTGTCACCACCTTCTCTTTCACGTTGCTTTCTGTTCTTTCTGGTTTTGATTCTTGTGCCTTTGGAGTTGCATCTTTAGGTTTTAGATTATGTTCATAAGAAGGTTGCATGTGAGACACTTTTGAAGGCAAATCCCTTGACTTCACTTGTTTGATTTGTTGTGACTCTTGTTTGCCTTTTTGGGACGTCCTGTTTTCTTGTTCTTTTGTTTGATTGTTTCTTGGAACGAGTTTGATCTCGTTACTCTTCTCCATTCGAATCGTTTTCTTCTTTTCCACTCTTTCTTGTCTCAAATTCGCTACAACTTCAACACTTCTACGCTTATGTTGTATCTTCTCTTTTGTTTCACCATTGTGTGCTCTATCTTGCTTTTCTGGAAGTTGATCGGATCTTTGTTTCATGGCCACATTGTTTACAGTCCTCATAGGTTTTGGTGCCCCATTTTTATCAAATTCATGGATTTGTTGAGGTTTTTGATCTTTTAATGGAGGTATACCATCTTTCGGTGGTTTCAAACTCTTGTTAACTTGTATTATTGATTCATTACGAGTGGATTCTGAATCTATCTTTCTGGGAACTTCTTCTAACCCCATAAGTTTCGCGATTACATTTGAGATCCTCCCTTTTTCCGAGTTGTTCTTCACATTCGATGTAGTAGAATTAGAAACACTTATTAGGCTTTCCTCACCATAGCTTGTGGACCTTCGATGAGTTGATAACTTAGAAAAACCATCGGTTTGAACCAAAAAATTGGACCTTTTAGAAGGCTTGTCGAAAGAGAACCGAGGCAAAGCAACTTGATTTTGGTCCACGATCTTTGAACTATCGTTTTCATCGTCTTGATCAACTTCTAGTAAAGTGATTCGATTCTTACGTTGTGGGTGAACCATCAACTCAGAAGCTTCTTGCATGTTCACAAGCATCCTTAAAGACTCTTCTAAACCCTTAGCACCTTTCAACAACTCTTTTCCAACATCCATTGAATGTTTATCCATGTTCACTCCATTAGAACTTGATCTTAATATTTGGTAAAGATTCTGAACCCCTTTTGAAATCTCCTTGATTTGAGTAGTGGTGAGTGGAGGCACAACGACACCACCATTTGAAGTACTATGTTTCACTAGACTTGTCTCTTTTCGTGTGTTGCCAACGTCTAGTGATCCCCGACCAATCTGATGCAAGAAATCTATCATTGCGTTAGCATTACCAGACCCTGAAAAATCCACGTTTAATAGTTTTCCGCCATTTTTGACGGCGTAAGTGAATGCCACCGGAAAATCTCCGGTGGATCCTGATCTATGGTGTCGGCCACCGACATACGAAACAATTTGTTGGGATGATTCTTTGATGGCCGGGACTCGGGATGATCCTCCATACATCTGTTGTTGGTTCGCCATTTTTGGTCCACCAATCTACAAGAACACCCAAGATATATATAAGTGATTGAAGGGTTTACAAAAACATGTTTGATTAATTGATCTTCCAGATTAACGTACAGATTCGAGTGATTTCGTTTGTCTAGATCCTCTCTGCAGATTTCCTGGGTTTCTATATGCATCTTCATCAACAAAAATGAAATCAAAATCCCAAATTTGCAGGTGGTAGTATAAAGAAGATATATGCATACACAACCATGTATTTATACAAATGGATTCATCAATTTGCTGTAGCTAACGCTCTGAAGAGGCTGCACTTTCAAGATATGGCCCGATCCATTTTTCTAGATTGGCTAAGTAGTTGGGCTTTTGTATAATACAATCATTTGTAAATTTTTTAAAGACAAACATCGCAATATCACTAAAATGTTTAAAGATAATGTAAACTTAGGTCAACAAAGATTTATTTATTTATAGTCGATGTAGATATTTTGATGGTTGATTTAAAATAAATTAATATTTTTTATTAAGAGGAAAATTTAAGGTATAATTCTAAATGTATTATTTGGTTGACTTAATTTATGTATTTAAAATAAACTAAAATAATTAATTTTATTGATCATTCCCGAAAAATAGCCATATTTTTTCAGTGGACCCATAAAAAAGTTTCATTACAAAATGGTCCTTTTTTCAACTTTTCTTATTTTTTACACCAAACATTTTTGTAAGAACAAAAAAATCAATTTAAGGTTTAGTTTTCACAATGGCTTTTTCACCAACATTGTTGTTTTCATTTCAAGTTTCTTTTCCGGTTATTTAGAACCTCGGAATAATATGGGTGTTAAAAGAGTTAAGCCAAAGATAACACATATGTTTGACGAAATCGTCTTGAAAACGTAGTTCTTTTGGTTTTTAAATAGGAATAAAAAATGTAAAGTGAACAATTGAATTAGTTGGCTTTAAAACCCGGTTTTTACAATTTCGTATTTGCAATGTACTCATTTTCCAAACATCAAACTGAAACATCTTATAGCTAACTGTTGATAATTATATATAATTAATGAACAAATAAGTTAATACTACGGCATAAATGTATACATATTGCACATGCAGCCAAATGACTCATATATCTTTTAAACATGGGCAAAGTATTGAAAAGGGTTCAATATATATATATATATATATATATATATATATATATATATATATATATATATATATATATATATATATATATATATATATATATATATAACTTATGGTTATTTCTAAAATGCGGTCTTTTTTTATAATTTTGACACTCACATCTTTTTCATCTCGTTTAATACACATTCATATTCTTGTTTATTACATGATGTCATTTTTTATGACAATTGTATAAGTTTATGTCAACATTAATATCAACAATGATGATATCAACAACATTAACGATGATATTGATAGTTTTACCAATTTGATCCCTACCTATGCCTATTTCACTCATACTTTTTATCACGTGATTTGTTAGATAATTTATCATACGTCTATTAATTATTAAATTTACTAGAACTTGTTCTTTACAATTTAACGATAAAGTTTATTTTTTGGAGTAATTCTACGATCACTATGAAAAGAAAAATGATAATATTTTAAAAGAAAATTGATTATAAAATCTTGCTTCTAGACCCTCACTTTGTCACGGTTGGGACACTTTAATATTTGTAGTTGAGTCACGTGTGCAAAGTGTTTTGGAATCGCTTCAAGAAGATGAACAGGAATCTTGATCTAGCTTAAGTTTAACTTTTTAGTATCAACATGCCCATCTTTTAACTTCTAAATTAGAGAGATGTACTTTACTTTTGCAAAAATAATTCAAAACCCACTTATAACATAAAACAAAGATCATAATGGTAGTTTTTATATTAAAGATAACCAAGAAAATTCATCGAAAACCAAAATACAAAAAGTGCAAAGTTTGACTATATATCGAGATAACAAGAAAAATGTATTATGGTACCTCTGGTTGTAGCGTTGGGTCGAGCCGAGCTCTGAGACACACCCATTCGTTCTTTCCTGAGTCGCAGATCATGCAGCAACTTCTGTGCAAAGTCGGACTTGGATGCCATTTTTTTGATACTTCAAAACCTCGAAAATCTGTTGAAGTTTTGGTTCAACGGGAAGAAAGAATAATGGGGAATGAAGGTGGGGTGAGAAGAAGATGATATGATAGATTTGGTGTGGAAATGGAGGTTTAGTTGAGAAGGATCTGTCGAGATCAGGTGAGGGTAGGGAAGTGATGCCTAAAGAAAACAACAGTGTAGAAGGTGAGAAACTGAGAATGTATAGGAAGGTTGACGTGAACGTTTTCTTTCCCTTTTGTAGTGTAACAACAATACTTGAAATCACAATGACTTTGATTTAAAAGCAAGCAATGTCATATATTTCAATGGATTCTCTGCACCTTTTTTTATGTATAGTCTTATTACTTATCATGGGTAAATAGATATTATTACTTTTTCTGGTTGTGATAATATTGCGATTGAGACCTTGGTGAAAGTAATGTTCAGTTTTTGTAGACGAGCATATCAAGGAAATGAGGTATGACGTACTCTTTGATATTATACTGAATTTGGAAAATCTAAATTTGACGCCCGTAATAGAATTTTGAATCCATCACCATACGATTTTGTATATAATTTAAAAAATCTGAATCTATGACCATATGTTTTTGTATATAATTTAAAGATAAAATTGCAAGTTTAGTCCATATGATACGTCAAAAATTAGATGTTTGATACAAAATGTTTTGGAGTTGCACCATTAGTCTAAAATGTTTATTTGTTGTGAATTTTGTCTAAAATTATTTGAAAATATTTAAAAGACTAAACTGCACAAATAGTCTTTATGGTTTGTTTAAAATTGTCACTTTGGTCCAAAAAAATTTGGACTAACATAAGAGGTCTAAAGTTTTCATTTTGTTACTTGTTTGGTCCAATTTGTTCTGATTTTTTTCAAAATGACGGATTTGCTCCTATTAATATGATTTAACTTTTTTCTCAATTATTTTTTCTGATTTTTAGATTTAAAAAAATAAAAATAAATATATATATATATATCTCTCTCTCTCTCCCCACAATTTCTCCTTCATTCTTCATTTGTTCTTCATGGTTCTCAATAACCCCTCATCGTCGACTCCACTACTGTCGTCAATGTCAACCACCACCGCCTTCAGCTCCACTTTCAACCCCTATGGTCTCTACCACCACCAACATCCAACAAACGATAATCGATTCCACCACCTGCCATGGATCACCATATCGTTGTCGCCGTCCATCTGAAAAAATCCACTGCAACTCGACGAAGCTCTAAATCTGTAAACTATCGTTCTTCTAGCGAGCCTCGTCTATCTCTATCTTTCTTCATCAGCAAACCCTAGTGATTTGGTGATGGCGTTCCAGAGAAGACGAAGGGAGGCGAGGAGTTAGGGTTTTTAGAAAACCCTAATCGGTTATTCTTGTTTCAGCGCCACTATCATCCACCGAAAACCCTAGCCCCGTCATCTTCATCAGCAAACCCTAGCGTTGGTATGTGTTGAATGAAGCCCTTACCTTCGTCTTTCCATATCCGACAAGAAAAATGAGAAAGAGGGTGCGACTAGATTATGTGATGAACAGATCCGTTGATTAATTTCTTTTTCTTATTTTTTGGTAGATTTGGTGTTGTTGGTGGTTTGGCGGTCATTATGTGTTGATGACAGTCGATGGTGTTTTAATGGTGGTGTGATGATCTAATGCAGAAAATGATGGGTTGTAGGGTCGGTGGTGGCTAATGGTGATGGGGTGTAGTAGTGGTCGGAGATAGGTGAAGAAGAGAAAGATATATATATATATATATATATATATATATATATATATATATAGAGAGAGAGAGAGAGAGAGATTTATTTTTATTTTTTATTTTTTTAAATCTGAAACTCACAAAACAAATAAGAAAAAGTGAAAATCATATTAACACGGGCAAATCCGTCATTTTGAAAAAAATCAAAATAGATTTGACCAAACAAGCAACAAAATGAAAACTTTGAACCTTTGGTGCTAGTCCAAACTTTTTTGGACAAAACTGACAATTTTGAGCAAACCACAAGGGCCATTTGTGCAGTTTAGTCTATTTAAAATGACAAATTTGCTCTTTTAATTTGATTTTTTATTTTCTTTACAACAATTAAATCTCTCTCTCTCTCTCTCTCCAAACCGAACATGTCTTTTTTTTTTTCCTACTAATCGAACAATCAAACCGACCAAATCTCCTCCCTCCTGTTCTCGTTTTCTTGATGATCGCCAAATAATTAATCCATGTCGTCGAGCTAGGTCTAACCACAAGTCTGCCCACTATTGGAGAGGGTGATTCTGAAGCCTTCTAAACCACTGTCATCTTCATGGAGTTGTAGATTGGGGTAGCGGTAGTTTCGAGTTGCTATGGTTTGCAGCGGTGCCAGATCTGGAATGTTGGTGTTGAGGGCTTGCTTTAACAGGCGGCGACGCTAAGGCTTGCTTTAACAGGTGGCTATGTCGATAGAAGAGGAGCTCGTCATCTGGGGAGGAGATTGTCGTTTGAGGAGGACGGAAACGTGAAACCAAGAATCCCTAAATTCGATCTGAAAACCCTTCATCATATCAAAATTTGTGTGTGTGTGTTCATCAAATTTGATTTCGTGTGTGTGTGTTCATTAAATCTAGTTTAGTGTGTGTGTGTGTTCATTAGATTTTGATTTTGTATGTGTTCATCAAATTTGATTTCGTGTGTATGTATGTGTTTATCATATCTTATTTTGTATGTGTGTATGTGTATTCATCATATATGGGGTTTATTAACGTGTTCTTGAATGTGAGTGCATATGTGTGTTCCTGAGCTCTTATTGAGGCTTTAGATCTAGTAATGATTTTTAGGGGAGAACTCAAGAACAAACCAATGTAACATCCCAATGATGAGGTAACTTCAAATTAAACCCTATATGTGAAGAATATTTCATTTTAGCCCTTGTGCATGAGGAGGATTGCAAAATGGCCTATAGTGGCATTTTGGTAATTTTGGTTGAAGAATTAGTATGCTAGGCGTATGCTTCGTACGCAAAGCGTACATGCATGGGGCCTTGTACGTTGGGCGTACATTGCATACACATGACGTACGTGCGAGGGTTTCAAGCCCTAAAATTTAGGCTTTGGACCATATTTAAACATCTTTATGGCCCCAAGACCTTCACCCTAATCAGCCTCCATCCAAGGATTGTCCCTCTAGCTAACCCTAAGTGTGAAGAGTGCATTTTAAGCTCATTTATGTGTTTTGCTGGTGTTCTTGAAGAAGAAGAAGAAGGTGATAGAAGGACTTTGGAGCTTGGAAGAAGTTTGGATATGGGATTCCCTACTTGCTAGCAACCTCCAAGAGGTAAAAAGCTCATAGCTTGATCATCCTTTCATGTAGATCTAGATATTCCTCCGTTTAGGGCGTTTTGGTCCCACCCTTTGTGATTCTTGAGCATGGCATGCTCTTGATCAAATAAGTTGCCCTTTCAGACCCAATGAGGGTCTTGAGTCATAAAAATGTGATCTTGATGTTTAGTTCTTCCCCATGCATGCTCTAGAAGGTCTTAAGGTGTTAAGAAGTTGGGATTTTGTGTATTAAGCACTTAACGCACATGCAAAGTCATAAAGTTGGAAACTTTATGACTCTTAGTGGTATTTTGGCCTTGGATCTGCATTTGGATGTAAAAAGTCGAAGTATTAAGATCTTAAGGGGTCAAGAAGAAACTTGTATGTACGTTGCGCGTATGCAGGTTGAGCCCCGATGCCTTGGACCCGAGTACGCCCCGCATAAGAGGCATGAGTTGATTAGACTGGGTTGACTCAGTGAACTTTGTTGATTTTGACCAGCCTTGACCAAGGGTATTTTGGGAAAATTCTTATTAATTTAGAATGGGACCAAGTACATATATTAAAAGTCATGGGAATTGGTATCAGAAGTAAAGAGCGGCTCTCTCGAATGAAAGGTTATAGGTTCAAGTCTTATTATGAGACATAGATAGTATTTAAGATTATATTAGGAGTACGATAGTTTGCTGTTTAAAAAAAATTGGAATAAGATTAAAGAACCTTTATATATATATATATATATATATATATATATATATATATATATATATATATATATATATAGGTTCAGGTTCATTTGAGACCATTCTAATTTTGTGAAACCGTGAGACCAAATCTAAAAATAATTTTAAAATGCAAAATAAATGGAAAAATCCAAAAATTCTTTTTTTAAATATTATTTTCGGAACTTAAATTAACTAAAAAAAATTCCATTTTTTTTTGAAAAATACGTGAAATATTCTAAATAGAATATTACACTGACATATTCTAAAAAATAATTTTAAAATGCAAAATAAATGGAAAAATCTAAAAATTCTTTTTTTAAATATTATTTTCGGAACTTGAATTAACTAAAAAAAATAAAAAAAAAAAAATAAAAAACAATTCTATTTTTTTTGGAAAATACGTTAAATATTCTAAATAGAATATTACACTGTACATATTCTAAAAATAATTTTAAAATACAAAATAAATGGAAAAATCAAAAAATTCTTTTTTTAAATATTATTTTCGAAACTTGAATTAACTAAAAAAATTAAAAAATTAAAAAAATGCGTCTCGCGGTCTCACAAAATATTGGTGGTCTCAAATGAACCGAACACTGTATATATATATATATATATATATATATATATATATATATATATATATATAGTGTTCGGTTCATTTGAGACCACCTATATTAGTTGACACCAAAGCATTCTACTCGAATGAGTGGCCATTTTACTCGATTGCGGAAACCTCTAAATGGACTTAAGAAGTTTAACTTGGTCCATATTAAATTGGGGTCATCTGTGTGCTCTCAATACTTTGCTAAGGTCGTATACGATAGTTTGATAGTTTAAGAGTTAATAAGTGTCAACTAAATTTCCACAAATTTCTTAGATCAAGATGGCTTTGTTCGTGACAATATTATGATATATATTTTTTTATTTACAAATTTAAGGTACTAGGTTAGATATTACATTTAAACAAGTTTTGATTTAACTTCAAGAAAAAAGATAGATTTTGTACCAAAAAAAATAAATTTTAACAGTCTATTGAGTCCAAGAAAAAAATAATGCACCTATTCAAGAGGTGGTTGATCTTTAATATTAATTAACATTAAGGGGCTGTTTGGTAGGATCTGAATTTTTAAGATCTGAATTTTCAAGAGATCTGAATTTCTAAGAAGGTCTGAACTTTTAAGATCTGAATTTTTAAAATGTTGTTTGGTTGGGACCTCTGAATTATTGTGCTGAATTATCAAAATGACCATTTTACCCCTGTGCTGAATCACCAACTTTTCAAACAACTTTTCAAAGTATGTTGCTAGAATCGATAATTTATCAAAATCTCCAATTAAATCAAACTCTATATGATATGAATCATTCACCAAACGTATGTTATCTTTGTGTTCTATTTCCAATCGTGTATGCAAAGTCAATAAATTGATGTCTATATGGGTTGAAACAACATCTATAGTTATACTCAACATTATTGTATGATCCGTAGATAATAATCATTCTCTCAATGATTAATTGATTATTGCACCTTTTTTAGAGATTAAAGGTTCTTTTATTCACTGCCTTGCAATTCATGCGGATGCCATATTAGAGGCTGGAAAAGATGATGTTGAAATTGTGTCACATAAGCAAAACCTGTCCTCATGGCATATTCATCTAATAAATAACCAAAGTCACCATGTTTTTTAATAGACATAAATATTTTCCATAACTTAATACCAACACAACACATCACAACACACCAGCTAAACCTCAAATAATGAAAAGGAAGCAAGCAGCTCTCTCTTTCTCTTTCAAGCAGACTTCTCTTTGGTGTAAGATCTGATCACAAAAGCCAAACCCAAGATCACAAGAGGCACAATAAATTGCAATATCTTAATAACAAACTCTGAAGTCTTGTCATGACTGTAGTTGCTATCAGGTTTAACATAAGCACACTTCTTCCAAGCCAATGCTCAACCTGCACTCTGCACCCCCTTGTAAAACCCAAAAAACAACCCTCCAAACTCGATCAATCAACCAAAAATCTGGAAAAAACCGAAGGAAGAACACAACTCCGGAAAAAAAAATATTCCCAACTCTAAAAATCGACTTTTAGGGCTTTTGATTTCAGAAAAAAAAATAAATAAACAACAATCGATCTATGAATTGAAAACCGATTTTTAGGGCAAGAAAGAAAAAACCTATTTATGAACCGGTAGGAGGGAAAAGGGACGGTGGTTTTGGATTCGCTGCTAGGGATGTCGACGTTGGTTTCGATGGCGGGGATGGCGCATTAGCGGTGGGAGGCCGACGGAGGGTTGCAGATCGGAGATGGAGCGGGAGGGAGAAGGGGGCGGTGGTGTTGATGGAGTAGAAAGAGGTGAAGAAGATGGTCGCTGAAATGTTATTAGGGGTATAGAGGAATACGCGTTTCTTTTTTCAGTTCATACATGGTTTTCCATCTAAAAAATTAAGAGGTTTTTAATAAATTAAGAGGGTTTTATTCATAGGCTAACAAACACACTGAATCTGAAAAATTAAGAGATTGCCTCTTTAATTTTCTAATTAAGAGGCAAACAAACAGCCCTAAGCCATTTAATTATTATTTCGGTTCTGCATGCATTGAAGAAGCATGGTACGAGATCAAAGTGGAAGAATCGGAGAAACCGAACAACAGCTGAAGACCTGGTAAAATATTTAGTGGGAAAAACTACATTACAAGGTAAAACTTTTATGAAATCGTGGTTTGTTACTTTAAACTTGAATTTGTATTAATGAATATTTATAATGAAATCTTTCTATGTCATTTCGGTCCTTTTCAAATTTCTCACAAAATTGTTATTCTTTTCCTTTTTCTTATCTTATCTGTATCTGTTTCAACTATTCCTTTGAAAAATCCAAATCACAAGTATTTCGACGATTCGACCTTCATCATCTCTTTTTCTCTTATATAAACCCCACAATAATTAAGAATAAGTTTCAAGGCATGCTTCCTCACAAAAATATAAATGCTTATTCAACCCTTATATAGCTTTGATAAACGTATTTAGATTGGTTTGGTTAAATTGTAGACAAAATTTCAAAATTGGTCCCCATGCTTTTCAAAACATATCACTTTAAGGATATCTATCGAAAGCGCTACATTATTGGTCCTTATGGTTTCAAAACCTTGTTCATCGGTCTTTCTTACGATTAAATCTAACTTTTGAGCAATTAGTTTTTTTTTAAATGACCAATATACACTTGGACCAAATCTTTTATATATATATATATATATATATATATATATATATATATATATATATATATATATATATATATATATATATCATATTTGATCCAAGGATATATTGGTCATTTCAAAATAACTAAATGGTCAAAAGTCAAAATTAACGTCATAAGGACCAAGAATGTAATGTTTGAAACCACAAGGACTGATAGTGTAGCTCTTTCAAATAGATATCCTTAAAATGAAATTTTTGACAAAACATACAGACCAATTTTAAAATTTTGTCTAAAATGTATTACCGCAGACAATGTCATAAACATACATGAGTATATAGTACATAAAATGTTCTAAATAATGTAAGACGTAACTTGACGGCAATGTCAAGGCTCAAGTTTTTTTGAGCTGTGGCGAGCCACGTCGTTTGTAAAACGTGACTTAAGGCGACAATTTTTAATATAATTAATAATTTGATATATATTTTTTACTATTATTCCTGTTTATATACATATATGATTTAAAACGGTATTTTGTCAAAACTTGACAGACAAGTACAAGTTTTGGAGCCATATCTGAGTTATGATTAGTTTTGTTGAACATTGATTACATATATTGAAAATGAAAATCGAAGGAGCTCCTTGGGCTGGTCTTGTTGGGTCTTTGGTGAAGCCCGATTCTAGCCCAGCCGGCTTCTATGAATTTTTTTTGCTTGAATTGCATAATTTGAAATATTAGCCACCTAGACGGCTAGACCTTCATATATATTCTACCTTCATATATTCTTTATTTTGCCAAATAAATTGTCTTTGTAATTTCTAAAATTTTGTCATTAAATAAATTTGCATAGAAAGATAACACACTCTCATCAAATTTCTATTAATGAACATTGTTTTGTCCAAAAAAAAAAAAAGATTTATCAAAAACTACTACTTTATACATTTTTTTACTTATATATTGGTTTAAAATTTAGATTATTATTATTATTATTAGGTTTCCATGTGGTATTACGTGTTAAATTGCGTTATTTTAATATATCAAAACAAAGTTCAAGAGACTTTATTCCTTCTTTTTTTCCACCAATCACATACTCGCGTGTGTTATTTCTTTCTTAGAACCTAACTTGATGGATGGGTGATAGTGCATTGTATGTTAGTGGAAACGACCACTTTTTAATTGCATTCATACATCCTAACAATATGATCATATGCAATGTCATTATGATATCAACGCTTTATTACATTGGACACAACGTCACCATAGAAATCTCTTGCATAAATCAAACACCCACCATACAAACTATTAATCAAACCCCTACCATATAAACAACCATCACCATAGAAATAGAAATCTAAATCAAACATTCATCATAGAAACAAAAAATAAAACAATGAAGGCTTTGCATTAAAAATCTATTTGGCAAAAATCCATTCCAAGATTTTGATTTTTACCATATGCAAGATTAAACACAACCATATATTAACGGCGGATGACATCCAACTTTCTTCCTTTAATTGGATTAATAATAGAACTAGATTAAATTCATTATTTTGGTTTGATTGATGTATATCTCTTTTTATCTATTTGTAATATATAGTTTTTCTAATGCTTTACTAACTCGTTTTAATATAATTCAGTCGTTCAAAAAAAAATATGACAATACTATGTCTGTCATGGTGAACACCATCCCTCCACAAGCATAAAAACATTGTGAGGATGACTTCAAGTGAGTTAGCTATGGAGCTCCACAATTTCTTTCTCTTAAATTTTATATATATATATATATATATATATATATATATATATATATATATATATATATATATATATATATATATATATATTAAAGGACATGAGAAGTTTCAATACATGTTTATACTTTTAACACTATATTTTTACTTTTCTTTAATTTTGCCACTAAAGTTTCAACAAACTTTTTTTTTATAATTTTGCCACTTTATTTTTACTTCTTCATATTTTTGCCACTAAACTTTTATTTTTACTTCTTTGAAACCCTTTTTCTTTATTCTTTTATAATTTTATCACTTTATTTTTACTTTTTTTTATTTTGTCACTAAAGTTTCAACAAATTTTTTCTCTTTATAGTTTTCGCACCTTATTTTTACTTCTTTATATTTTTATCACTAAACTTTCACTTTTAACCACTATATTTTTATTTTTTTTATAATTTGGCCACTAAAGTTTCAACAAACTCTTCATTTTTAGAATTTTGGCACTTTATTTTTATTTCTTTATATTTTTGTCACTAATTTTCACTTTTACTTCTTTACAACCACTTTTTTATTCTTTATCATTTTCATCTATCGTATTCTTATATCATTTATTTTTTTTTTCTAAAAAGATTCAATTTTGACTTTTCACACATGTTTTTTATATTTTCTCAAAAGTGTTCCGTTTCTTTAATCCATTTACAGTTTTGTCTCTCATTTTTCAAGATTATTCTATTTTGATACTTTTTTTCTTCTATTATCAATCCGGACTTTTTAGCATTCAAACTTTTGTCAAATGTTTTCTAAAAAGTTGCTAAAATCAATCATTTTTCTTTATTTTTTTTTTGTAGTTTTCGTCTATCATATTATTCTACCCTTATTTTTTCTAAAAAGAATGACTCATGTAACACAAGTGTCTTTTCCTAGTATATATTAAAGCGAATGTGAACTTTCAACAGTAAAGTTTAGACTTTTAGATTTCTGCCACCACTCTTTGGGGCTTTTCACAGTTTAATCCCTTTAATTTTTATAACTACAATCTCCACCCACAAAAATATGTTCAATTGTCAATTTGGTCCCTTCCTTTTCCAACGTTGTTCTATTTCTATACTTTTTCCAATAATGTTCTATTTCGATATTTTTTTTGCACATACTTTTTCCATTATTACACATTTGGGCATTCCTTGGTAAATGGATAATCAACCTTAGTATATACTATTAGATTTTGTAGTTACATAGTTTTGGAAACAATCACTTTTCTGTATTTTTTTTAGAAAAATTTAAATTATTTCTAACCATTATTTTAAAAAACTTTAAATTATTTACAACCCATGCACAAAACAGCGCTTTCCTAATTTATATGAAGTGGTCATATGAAATGGTAAATAATTCTTAAGGTGAGTAAGAAAATAATGGAAATGATATGAAGTTGAGGTAAGGTAGAAAATAAAAATGTAATAGACCAATAGCCTAATAGGCTAAAAGATTACAATTCATTACTCCTTCTAATTAAAAAATATCAAACCATAAAAAATGAAATAATATCGACGGGCGTAATAGTCAAAATACTTGGCCCAGATATGAGATAACAACAACCAACCACGTTTGCAAGCTGATAATTATCTGTCCAGCCTTTATCAACTACCAACTCACGCTAAAATCTGACCGTTCAAATCACCATCGTTAATTTCACCACAGCCGTTGGATCAACCAAAAGGGTCAATAAATATCCCCTATCATCTTCTATTCGTTGCCGTGTACTTCTATCTCTCCTTTATCAAGGACGAAGTTTTCACGTTTCTTCTTAGATCTTGGTTTCTGTTAGCCGTTTCAAACGATTATATCATTGTAATCTTGTAGATCGTTCTTCGATCTACGTTTTGGTTATGGATTTGATATGTTACGATCAGTCGATCGCCACCGGTTGTTGTGGTTACCGAAGATTAAGATTCCGATCCGCCGTTTCAGAAGGATGAGGTTCGTTATCTATCTCACACCTGTTGTTTGATCGATTATTTTGTCATAGTTGGATTAAACTTGGAAAAAGGCGTCTATTTAACAAGACGATTTAGTCGATTTGTTGCTGTTTATTCGTTTGGATTTCTTAGATGCATAGATTATTTTATGTAAGCAATTTCCGGTTGATGTAATGAGATTTCGTGTTGTTTATTGGGCAGGTTTGATTTGAAGAGAAGACACGTGTTTTACCGATGATGAATTTCAATCAAGGACGATCATCTGTTATGTTCTTCAGCTTCTTCAATCTCATATATCAGATCTCCGATCTTCGGAAAATTAGATATATATTAAAGCTGTAATCGATCGGATTCAATAGTTGTTGTTCGAGTGCGATGATACACAAATCATGTAGATGTATTCGAGATTTGGCGAGATGTGTCTTGTTGAAGATCTCAGAGGCGATAGATTGATTTGTAAGATCTACTGGTGGTGTTGCGTGTTGATTTCGTTATGTTGTGAGTCCGGCCTTTGCCATGTCAGGTGCGCTTGCATGGCAGGTCAAAAGTGTTAATGAAATTATTGTTTTTGTTTTGGTGGAAGGAGATGGTACGGGGTTGCCCGGTTCTCCTTCCTTCCTTGTGCGCCTGCGTTCTCTTCTCTTCTTCTTTGCTATCTCTCTCTCTTGCCAAAGATCTAAAAACGTAAAGCGTGGTTCTAATTTTGTCCCAAAATTAAGCAGACTGAGAGCACTCATAACACAATCAATACAACATCAAACGCTGGAGATCAATATCGAGACTGTATTAAGGTACAAACAATCCGTTTCTCCCTTCGAATTAATTTTTTCGCGATAATTTATGCAATTTTACGTAACTGTTGGCTGAAAGCCCTAAAGGCTCCTAAGCGTCAGTAATTCTGCCATTTCTAATATTCACTTGTCACATATTCACTTCTCACACGACAATTTCACTATCAAATCCTCGAAATTTATCTTTAATCATTGAACAAATTATCTTGCTGCTGTTATCCTTTTTTTGCTTCAAGTTTTGAATTGTTCAGTTGAGTTTTGTTAACAATAGTTGTTTAATCGCTAATACAAGTTGTAACTAGCATATAGTTGGAACATATTTATTTGTGTGTTTAAATTTCCCTGTAATATATATCGAGTAAAGGAGTGTTTATGTTGGTTACTGTGTCTTTGTACGCATATGTCGTGATGGAAAGAGTGGAAGAATTGAATGGAGAAGATAAATAAATAATTAGTTGATGTTTTGATATGATTATGTATTAGCGATTGTTTCTTTTATGAATTAGTGGTATGCAGCTTTGTGCACTTGAAGGGTTGGGAATGAGGGTGATGACATCATATGGTAATCGTATAGGTACACATCTCTGTTTATGAATTTGTATAATTCTAGCTTGTAGATTGTTGTTGAGCTTTTGTTAAATTTTGAACTCCAATTTAAAGTTTTTGTTAATTTTCCAATTCATATGTGGTATATGATGATGATTGCTGAACAATAAATTTGTGAAACGTTCAACGTCGAAGTTTTTCTTTGAAGTTTAAACAAATTAGGTGCACCCTAAAATTGTAACACAATTAGGTGTTTAGGTGACAACTATTTTCAAGCGCCTTAACTGATTATATTGAATTAATATTGTTTTCATTTGAAAAATATATATATCTTACATGATTTAAGACCTATATTTTAGGTTTTTTTTAAAGCTAAAATTTAACTTTAATTTTTGCATAAGAGGACTGTATTTTCTTTATTCAGTTTTTTTAGCAGCTCTACTTGGTAAACTTCTGTTTTTCAGACAATTTTTTAGGGAAAAATTTTAGTTTCTTTTTATTTTGAAAAAACTGTTGATTTTTAATTATTTTTTGATTGAAAAAATTAAATTATGTGGTTTTTTTATGGAGAGTAAATAAGATTTTAGACTAAAACCGACTTGCGAAATCTGAGCGAAATCTAACATGCGGGAGGCCGACTTAAAAAGAAAATTATAGTTTTTTTAGAAAAAAATTTGATGTTTAATTACATCAGAAACGTCAAAATATAGTTTCTCTTTTATAATAATAATAATAATAATAATAATAATCGATCTAAATTGTGGAAAAGTGATTTTTAAAAAATTAGTATCATACAGGAAAAAGTAACAAATTTTTTACAAAAAACTCTTATGATGGTGGTCGATGGGGGGAGTGATTCTGCGAATTGTTATAATCTTTATGTTTTTCGTCGTCATATATTTAATTTAGGTTTTGTTGATTACAAAATGATCAAAAGAGTCGAGGACATGACAATAGATGATATGAAAGTACTTTTTACTGTTAATATCCAACTTTTCTAAGAAAATTAATAGACACCAAAATTGAGCGTCTTAAAAGAAAAATGTCTATTAAAAATCTTGTTTTTTTAAACAAATGT
>NC_136412.1:62007500-62097500 GCF_051521515.1 Lactuca serriola | reverse complement strand
TTCACCATACCAGTGGGTCGAAGGCACCAAGGCCGGCCCATTATGTGGTATGTTAGTTGATTTAGTGGTATGTGAAATGCTAGTTGTCTTTGTGATACTTGCATGGAAGACCCCGAGGGGGGGGGGGAGCCCATGGAATTTGGGTATCAGACCATGTGGGGGAGCCCATGGCATTCCAGGTAAACACCATGGGGGAGCCCATGGCACATAGGTGTAAGACCCTGGAGGGAGCCCACGACATCCCTATATATTTATATGCATGGTTTATGGGATTGATATGGATTATATGATTATGTGGGGTATGCTCTGGGGAACTCACTAAGCGTTAGCTTATAGTTTGTTGGTTGTTTCAGGTACTTCAGGATCTAAGGCCAAGGGCCCGGCGTGATGGCACGGTATGCACTCTCTGGAGTTTTATTTGGGGACACTTTGATTTATGAATAATTTATCTGATGTTACGAATTTTGAAAACAATTGTTAATGGGAATTTACAATTTATGGAAATGATTTCGTTATTTAAAAATGAAATTTTTTATTGAAAATGTGGGCTGTTACAAGTTGGTATCAAAGCCTTGGTTTGAGGGATTCAGGCACACCCTCCGGTGTGTCAGAACTCAAACTGAGGAGATGGCAAAATTGTTTTCAAAAACAAAAGTTAAAAACTTTTAAACCAATTTCTCATAAGAAAAAGGGAGAGTGCAATGCGTGTAATTGGCCAAGCTAAAGTAAGTATTTTTGCCAGGATATTAGCCATGCTATGTTGATATTCGGAATGTGATAATCGTATGCATCTTGATATGTGCATGCTTTCAAAATTGTATTCGGTTAGGGTCTTATAGCCTTAGAATAATTGGTTAGGCCTTATTTCCTATTCCTTGTCTGGTTGTGGTCTTAGGGTAGAGTTTGTTATTCGAAAGTCTATTTGATCCTGTTTTGTGTATAATTTGCATGCATAGGGCAACCTATTATGATTGGTTTGAGTCCTGGTTCGAAGGGATTGAGAAAATCATAGGATAGCCTAGGATTTGAGCTATGCTATAGTTTATGGGATATATATTGTTTTGGGACGAATTAGAGTTATCAGGTATAGCCTTGGGTAAGGTACATGTAGGTGTGGAAGGCAATATAGGGCCCGTACTACTGAAAGCACAAGACCTATACCCGAAATAATGTTAGACCTGGAAACTCTACGGAGAACTGGTGTGGAAGGATCCCCTATTTGAATATATTGATCATTATGTCTTCTGGTATTTTAGTGCAGTATGGTGATGACACGTCATGGAGCAGGGGGATCAGGATCAAGGTTAGGATCAGGATCAGGATCGGGGTCGGGCTACGCTACTGAGCCCATTAACGAGAGGTTGAACGAGCTTATCGCAGTCGAGGTTACGATGGGAATTCTTGATGATGCCCCAGTGATTGTTGGGACCATCAAGGAGGGGATGATGGAGATCATGGAGGAGCGGCTCAGGTCTTTCTGAGCCGAGATTGCTGCAGGCCAGGTCGGGTCCCAAACTCCCTCGTTCTGGGAGTTCAAGGCGTGCAGAGCACTTGAGTTCTTTGGGGTCAGGGACCCCATAGCTAGCCGAAGCTGGGTGGCAGACATAGAGAACACCCAACGTACGAGCTCTTTCCCTGAGGCGACAAAGGTGGGGTTTGCTTTGTGTATGTTGAGGGATCGAGATAGGGACTGGTGGGAGGAGGTGACCCATCCGATGGGATCAAATGGAGTGGTGAAGATGACATGAAAGGAGTTTGTTAGGCGTTTTCAGTTGAAGTTTGCACCATCCATCGAGGTGCAACGAATTGTGAGAGAGTTCCAGGAGCTACAGTAGACCACCGAGACTATGACAGATATCACCGCCAAGTTTCAAGAACGAGCACCATTGATCCCGTAGTATGCTACGGATGAGGATATGAGGAGGACGAGGTATCATTCCATGCTGAGGGATGATATCCGTGAGTTTGTGGGTGTTTCAGGGTGCAAAATCCTGAATGAGACGGTGGAGAAGGACCGGGAGCAGGAGATGGAGTTGGAGTTCAGCACCAAGCAGAAGCCAGATCCGGCTTAGACAGTGGTAGGTCAGGATAAAAAGCCTAAGACCTCTGATTCTTCCAGTAGGAGCCAACAGGGCCGTGGCTGGTGTGCCAAGTGCGGTAAGCCGCACAATGGGGCTTGTCGAGTAGCGGAATCAGGATGTTACACATATGGCCAACCGGGGCACCTGAGCAGGGATTGCCCAAGAAGGGCTTGATTTGTTTCCAATGCAACTAGACTAGCCATAAAAATGCCGATTATCCGAGGTTGCAGGGAGGAAGAGGAGCAGTGGTGGTGCCTACTCCCGCCACAATAAGGATCACTGATGGCCGTCCTGCCAAGGCGGATGCTTTTGCGGTGAGGAGCCGCGCATTTCAGCTGACCATAGAGGAGGCTGGAGCTGCACCAGACATTGTGGCTGGTATGTAATCTATTTTTCCTGTTTGATATTATTTGTTATGCTTATATGTATATATATATATATATATATATATATATATATATATATATATATATATGTGCACTTGTATACGGACCATTATGGTCAACGGTATGTCAGCTCATGTTTTTTTCGATTCGGGAGCTACCCGATCATTTGTATCTCTTGCGCTTAGCAAGAAGTTCCGTGATGCTCCGGGGACGTTGGATTCCCCGCTAGAGGTTGAGATTGTTAATGACCATACTGTGAGTGCTGCGAGGGTATATCAGGGTTGTGTCCGGAATGTGTTTGGGGAGAGGTTCAGGGTTGATTTGGTTTCGATACTGTTGCGAGGGCTGAAGGTGATCGTTGGGATAGACTAGTCGGGGGCCAACGAAGCTATGATAGATTGCGAGCGCTAGCTGGCGAGTGTTCGAACCCCAAGTGGGGGAGAACTGGTTATTCATGGAGAAAGGGCCTCACAGGGGCCAACCCTCTGTTCAGCTGCGAGGGCTAGGAGACTTCTTCATCAGGGTTGTTCGGGTTCTTGGTGTATGTCTCGGATACGAGGGTTGAGACCCCGACAAATTTGAGCAGTGTACTGGTTGTACAGGATTATTGGGATGTCTTTCCCGAGGAGTTACCTGGGGTGCTTCCGGAGAGGCAAGTAGAGTTTTACATTGATTTGGTGTCGGGTGCCGCTCCGATAGTCAAGGCACCGTATCGGCTAGCTCCGCCCGAGATGCAGGAGCTGTCTACGCAGATTCAGGAGCTGCTAGACTAAGGGTTTATTCGTCTGAGCAGTTCTCATTGAGGAGCACCGATCCTGTTCATGAAGTAGAAGGACGAGTCACACAGGATGTGTATCGATTATCAGGATCTAAACAAGTTAACGGTGAAAAACCGTTATTCGCTTCTAAGGATCGATGATTTGTTCTATCAGCTTCAGGGTGCATCTTGGTTTTCCAAGATTGACCTTCGGTCGGGGTACCATCAGATGAGGATATACCGAAGACAACTTTCAGGACTTGGTACAGCCACTATGATTTTGTGGTGATGTCATTCGGGCTCACCAATGCCCCAACGACATTCATGGACCTCATGAACAGGGTGTGTAGGCCGATGTTGGATCGGTTTGTGATTGTTTTAATCGATGACATCTTGGTGTATTCTAAGACCAAGGAGCAACATGAGTAGCATCTAAGAGAGGTATTGGAGACACTGAGAACGTAAAGGCTTTATGCCAAGTTCTCAAAGTGTGATTTCTGGTTGCGAGAAGTGCAATTTTTGGGGCACATCATCAGCCAAGAGGGTATTTCGGTTGATCTAGCCAAGGTTGAGGTAGTGATGCGGTGGCAAGTACCAAAGAATGCATCTGAGATCCATAGCTTCTTGGGTCTGGCAGGTATTATCGGAGATTCATCCAGGATTTATCCAAGATCGTTGTACCATTGACTCGTTTGACCAAGAAGAATGTGACTTTACGGTGGGGCCCGGACCAGCAGTTGGCTTTTGAGACCTTGAGATAGAAGTTATGTGAGGCCCAGATTCTAGTACTACCCGAGGGATTGGATGATTTGGTAGTGTATTGTGATGCCTTGATATCAGGGTTAGGGGTGGTTTTGATGTAGAGGGGGCATGTGATCGCTTACGCCTCGAGGCAGCTAAAGCCTCATGAGGCAAGTTACCCTACTCATGATCTGGAATTGGGGGCGGTGGTGTTTGCCCTCAAAATCTGGAGGCATTACTTGTACGGAGTTTGGTGTACCATATTAACTGATCACAAAAGTATAAATTATTTGATGGACCAGCAGAACATTAAAATACGACAGAGGAGATGGTTGGATGTCGTAAAGGACTACGATTGCAAGATTTTGTACCATCCAGGGATGGCCAACGTGGTGGCCGATGCTTTGAGCCGCAAGGCGGTGGGTTCACTGGTCGGGAACATCTATTTGAGGATGACAGTGGTCTCTCCATTATTAGATATGATCTAAAAGGCTCAATTAGAGGGTTTGAAGAAAGAGAATTGGAAGATCGAGCGGATTTGAGGTTAGTTTCCCTTGTTTGCATGGGATGGTCAGGGACTCTTGACACAGTGTGGCCGGGTGTGGGTACTGGTATCTGGGGGAGTGAGATAGAAGATATAGTAGGAGGCACACAAGTCCAAGTTCTCTATACATCTTGGGGATAAAAATATGTACAGAGATCTGAGGCTGAGTTACTGGTGGCCCTGCATTAAGCGGGAGATCGCCTGGTTTGTGGAACGGTGATTAACCTACAGGATGGTCAAGGCCGAACATCAGTGGCCTCATGGAAAAGTTCAGCCGCTACCTATTCCCCTGTGGAAATGGGAAGAGATCACCATGGACTTCATCATGAAGTTACTGAGGACAACGAGGGGTGTGGATTCCATTTGGGTCATTGTGGATAGGATGACGAAGAGTGCTCATTTTATTCTAATCCCCGATAGCATCTCTACTGAGAAATTAGCAGATATTTATATACGAGAGGTGGTGGTCAGGCATGGGGTGCCAATGTTGGTGGTCAGTGACCGGAATGTTCGATTTACATCCAGATTTTAGAGGAGGTTCCATGAGGAACTAGGCACATAGTTACACTTCAGCACTACATACCACCCCCAGACATACAGTCAGAGCGAGCGGACGATCCAGACGTTTGAGGATATGCTACAGGCATGCGTATTGGATATCGGAGGGAGTTGGGATACATACCTCCCACTAGCAGAATTTTCATATAACAATAGTTATCATGCTAGTATCGACTGACCCCCATTTGAGATGTTATATGGTCGGAGGTGTAGGACCTGATTTTGTTGGAGTGAAGTTGGGCAACGAGTCATGGGAAGCACCTAGGTGGTCCTTAAGACTACCAAGTTGATCCAGCAAGTACGCAACAGGTTGCGGGTCGCGCAGAGACGTTAGAAGAGCTATGCTGACCAGCGTCGCTCATATCTTGAGTTCCAGGTGTGAGACTTTATTTTGCTGAAAGTGTCACCATGGAAAGGTTTCATTAGGTTTTAGAAGAGGGCAAGTTAGGGCGCCAATACATTGGATCGTTCAGGATTTCCGCCCGGGTGGGCAAGGTTGCTTACCGTTTGGACCTGCCGGACAAGATTAGCCAGATTCACAATACCTTCCATTTGTCTTAGCTTCGGAAGTGTGTCACTGATGAGACTGCGGTTATTTCCTCGGATGACATTCAGGTGGATGAGAGCGTAAACTACATTGAGAGTCGTGTTGCAGTTTCGGATAAGAAAACTAAGGTGCTACGTAACAAAGAGGTGAAGCTAGTAAAGGTACAATGGCAACACCGGAAGGGCTCAAAATGGAAATGGGAGTTGGAGGATGAGATGTGAGAGCATAACCTGCACCTTTTCACATCAGCAGACTTCGAGGACAAAGTTTAGTTCAAGTGGGGGAGATTTGTAACACTTGGTCCAAGTATTACTTATTTTTCAATAATTTAGAGTTTTGGACTGGAACTCAACGAGTTAGGAAGCTCCAACTTGTCGTGTAGGAATTCTTTTGGACATGGGTTTAAGGTCTCGACTCGATGAGTTGGGGAGCCCCAACTCGACGAGTAGACGCTGCAAAGGAAAACCCTAATTTTAAGGCTTTGCACCCTATTTAAAATCATTAAACCCCTTTGCTAGCCTCCCTCATCACCCCTTTGTCCAGAGAAACCGTAGTTCGTGCTTTTCCTATCATTGTGAGTGTGTGAGAGCTTAAAGAGTGCATTTTTGGTGTTTTTTTGAAGAGGCTTGAAGGAGGAAGTGCATAGCCGAAGAAAGAGGCTGTAGATCCAGTGTATTCACTGTTGAGGCGTTCTTATTGAGGTATAAAGCTGATACCTTGATCATTCGATTGCTAGATCTCTCCATTAGAGGTTTTTGTGTCATTTTAGCTTATTCTTGAGTCGGTCTTGGACTTGAGGATGGTTTGAAGCTATGACTTTAGATCTGAATACCCCATGGCCCTCCCTCATGCCCTAAATCTCTTAAGAGCCATGTTGGAGTGTTTTAGCCCCTTAATGCCATGCATGGACATAAAGGTGGAAACTTTACGTGATTAAACTACCCTAGAACCTCAGATCTGCAATATGAAACATTGAAGCAAATAGCTAGAGGCTTAATGGGTCAAGACCCTCTTCAAAGGAGTTAGGGTATGGGTCTAAATCTTATTGGACGACCTTTGGGGGTAAAGTTGGAAACTTTACTCTCCTAGACGTCTCTATGGTTAGAGATCTGAAGTTTGGAGCCTCTGGGTTCAAGAAAAAGGGCTTAACACGTTAAGTGGGTGGACAGACTAGAGAACTGATCGAGTTCATATGGAAACTCGACGAGTTGGCTTGAGGTTTTCCCGTTCTTCTAGACATTGTTCAAACTCGACGATTTCATAAGATAACTCGGCGAGTTGATTAGGGTTTTTACCGATTCTCTGAGAATTGAAGGAACTCGACGCGTCAGCAAGTTCACTCGACGAGTTGGGTCAACATGGACTGTTGACCTTGACTTTGAATTTGACTTTGACCGTGGTTGACCAAGTTTGACTTTAAGGGTATCTTTAGTATTTCGGGATTTTGACAATGTTCACACGATGATTGTAGGCAGTTGAGTTCGGAGTTGTGATTTGGTATTTGATTGTATCGGTTCAACATTTATGTGAGGTGAGTCTTCTCACCATACTAATAGGTCGAAGGCACCATGGCTGGCCCATTATGTGTTATGTGGTATGCTAGTGGATTATGTGGTATGCGATATTCTAGTTGTCTTTGTGATAGTTGCATGGAAGACCCTGGGGGGGGGGGGGGAGCCCGTGACATTTGAATATCAGACCATGTGGGGGAGCCCATGACTTTCCAGGTATAGACCATGGGGGAAACCCATGACATTTGGATATCAAACCATGTGGGGGAGCCCATGACATTCCAAGTAAAGACCATGGGGGAGCCCATGACACACAGGTGTAAGACCATGGGGAGAGCCCACGACGTCCCTATATATTTATATGCATGGTTATGGGATTGATATAGATTATATGATTATGTGGATTATGTGGGGTATGCTCTGGGGAACTCACTAAGCATTAGCTTACAGTTTGTTGGTTTTTTCAGGTACTTATGCATCTAAGGGCAAGGGCCCGGCGTGATGGCGCGACATGCATTCTCTGGCGTTTTGTTTGGAGACACTTTGATTTATGAATAATTTATCTGATATTACAAAATTGAAACAATTGTGAATGAAATTTATAATTTATGAAAATGATTTCGTTATTTAAAAATGAAAATTTTTATTGAAAATTTGGGCTGTTACAACATCCATGCCACCTTCAACAATTGTCTCCTTCCTTTCCTCGAATTCTTTGCCTCCATCATTATCAAGGCTTGATATCGACATAAAAAATCAATGTAAAGAATCTATTGCATATTGGAATAGATGAGAACGAGTATTTGTGAGAAAGAGGGAGAGAGAAGGTGAGGGACGTCATAGAATAGGGTTTTGGTGGCGCCAATCATATTGATCAAGTAGATGGAAGAATAGATGGACTAAAATGGTGGGTTGATAGTAGATACGATGACGACAAGGGGTTTCAATGACGACAATCATATTGATCGAGCACATCAAGCAAAAATCGATCTTCGTTCCTTCTTTCTGTGTTAAGGGCGTCAATAGCGTGTGAAGAAAATGAAGCTGATATGAACGATAACACATGATTAATCGAATTTTGTTGTAAGTATACAGTGAATGATTACCTAGGTAAAGTTAATGATTATTAATTATAGGAGATTATTTGTGAAAGTTATTTATCAAATTATATAAATGCCTGTATTTATTTATTTAATTATTTAAATTTCTTTAAAATTTTGATTGATCTATAATCAATCCTACATCCACACAATATTTAATTAGAACATATAAACCTAGCTTTCTTTCTCTCTCTCTCTCTCTCTCTCTATATATATATATATATATATATATATATATATATATATATATATATATATATATATAAACCTAGCTTTTCTCCACTTTTTATACATATTTTACTTTCGGCCCCCAACCCAAATGTTCAAGCTCCGTCAATATATATATATATATATATATATATATATATATATATATATATATATATATATATATGTGTGTGTGTGTGTGTGTGTTTGTTAGGTATATTAGATTTATAATTAAAACACTTAAACTATAACGAAGGTATTAATGTATGATTGCTAGACACACAAGTGATCTTTTTGTTGGCATGATTCACGAGATATTTGGTAAAATGGATATTCCATGGAATAATAGTTTATATGTAGGTGGGTTCACATATGAATATGATCTTTTCAATTTCTCTAATTTTCTTTCACTTGAATCTTCTCTTTATATATATATATATATATATATATATATATATATATATATATATATATATATATATATATATATATATATATATATATATATATATATAAAAGTTTAAAAATTATAAGAATCAACCATTCATAACGATACATTTATCAGTTTGTTTTAGCACTTGTTTACGAGTTAGAAACAAATCAAAGTTCATAATTGTTTATTTTGAATAATAGGAGATCAATATGATCATATTTTCTGACACAAAAATTTATGTTAAAATTTTACTTTTTAATGAAATTTAAAGTTTGTAGCATTTTGTTGCCTTTAAAATATATTGGTATCGAAATTTCGAACGGAAATTTCATTTAAAATTATAAATATTTATTCAAATTACAACTTCAAAGTTATAGATAAAACAATTTGATTCAAAACCATTTAGTGGAGTATCGTCAAAAGTTGGGAAAATGATATATATGTCCTATGAACTTTCTAGGGTTGACTATTTTAATCACTTAACTTTTTAGTAGTTTTATGAGGGAACGAATTGGCTGTAACCTAGCAATCTAGTCTCTTTAACTTATTGTATCCGGTTTCCACCACCACATCAAATTAATTTCCACGTAGACGGTGACATGGCAAGAAGCTAAGGAGTTCCCACCACCGAAACGACGTTGTCTTGTACAGTGAATCGTAGGGAGCATGCCTGCACTGTTCAAGGCGCCTCGGTGTAAAACAACTATTTTTCCCCCTAAAATGGCATTTCTAAAAACTTTCTTACCCTAATCTTATCTTAAAATTTACTCCTAAATTTGAACAAATGCCCACACGATAATATCCTAAACACAGTGTGCCACCCTATTACCGACGTCATATGGCGGGGAATCATCCCAATGGTGTAAGTCACGAAAACATGGCGATCAATCTACTGCAAACCCAACTGGAATTGCCTCTTATACGAGAGGAGATAGCCAATGACTTATGTGACATTCGACAAGGTTTTAATCGATACTTAGATGCCCTCAACCATGAACTCGATGACGTACATGCTAGTCAGCTCGACATCTCAAACATGGTTGTTGATCTTAAGAACCGTTTAAGTTCCCTACAAGTTGTGTATGTGTAGTTGGTCATGGGTCACAACAAACGTAAGAAAGTGAAACGTCTTCTTGGGATTTTTGGTGTCGCTATTGTGGGTGTGTTCACCTACATGTGCTTCAAGTAAGTAAAGAACTGTAGGATACAACATTTCAGTCACGGGTTTGTCTTTTGGTGTGTTGTTTATCTTGTTTATTAGCGATATTAGTAAGTGATTTTATGTGTGCTAGTGATAGTTGGTGGTGCTGGTGATAGTTTGTCGACGTGGTGCAGATACTTGGTGGTGGTGGTCATCCGTTTTTGATGAAGTATATGGTGACGATCTTTTGTTGATGATAACCAATTGTGCTCATAGGGTAGGTAGTAACATGCATGTTAGAATCCTTTTGTAACTGGTCTAAGATATGTAATATGATACTATGATGTAAACAAACCCATGTATGAAATGTTGTTTTTTAAGTAAACATATCTTGTGTTATATGTATGTACATGAATGCAACGTTTCTCTTGGTAACTTATTCCCAAATATGTGGATCTTCTTTCTAGACCACAAGCCATAGTCATAATTTTTCTACTAAAAGCACATGGACCACAAATGGTGTAGTTGGGGAAAAGGGACAAATGAACAAAAAAGAAGAATAAGAATATATCACACAAGGCACAATGGTCCTTGTCTTTAATCCACAACTGGAAAAACCTTTTGAAAACTGTATTTTTGTTGTTTAAGTGTCATTTTCATCTAAAAATGGAATACCCTTAATGTATTAAGTGACACAAAACCAGTGCCTGAAATGCCTTAATTACCCTTGCATCTGTTTACTAACTTAATGGAAATGACTAAAACAACCCTACTCAATTTTGTAAGGTTAATGACTAAAATACCCATAACATCCTAAGTGATTACAATGACCATACTACCTGTAGTTTTTTACTTAATGGACATGAATAAAAGACCTATACCTTCTTAACAAATGTAAAAGACCAAAATGCCCCTACTTGTTTAAGTAATAGAAATAACTAAAATACCCCTACCAAGTAAGTGACTTAAATGAGTAGAATACCATTTACAAGCATTTCCATAACATACCACAACATTACAAACATCATTTCATTGTTTACAACATTCATGAATGATAAATACCACATCAATCCTTGTTCTCATACATAATTATACGATTAAGTAACACACACACACAAGCAATATACCAAAACATTAACTAATACAACTCCATGGTTGTTCCAGCACTGCTACTTTCACCTTCTATTATTTTAACAAGCTTCAATTTAATGATTCGTTTAGAATTTTTCATGGTGGTTAGTGGTATTACATTGTAAACATGATGAACCCTTGCATTGACCCTGACCACTTTCATATCTGCATTGACTCCCACCACTTGCTCATCCTTACCAATCCTGACCACTTCCTTACCTGCATCAACCATGACCTCATCCTCCCCACCTTATGGTCTTATATTGACAGAATCCTATGTTTGTACAATCTTTTGTTTCTTTGTCTCATTCACTTTGGTTGGCCTTTGTACTTGACTTCAAGTAAGTGTGATGTGGCCTTCCTATTTGTATATGCTACAAGAAACCTTCTTCCATGCCTTTGAAATCATGTGTTTTCCAGACCTTTCAGAAGCATCCATTCTTCTCTTCATGGTTAGCCAACCCGGGATTCTTTTTCTCAATGGAAGCAAAGAGGGTGTGTAGTTTGTAGAAGGCCACATGTTTACTCTATGCATCCCATGGATTGGATGTTTGTAGGTATTATGGAATAATGCTGCCAAGTACATTGGATCTACATATGTCCCATCAGGTGTAACATTTAAATATGCTAAGGTAGAAACTGAATGAACGCACCTAGACCCATTAAGTTTCCATATCCTGCAACTGCATTCCTTTTCTTGTACATCAACAATATATGCCTCATCCATTTCCTTGCTTCAAACTTCATACCCCAATAAGATACAACCTGCAAATGCCTATATAATGTAATGAAAATATTTAGAGTTGTGACCGGTTAGCTATGTATGAATAAATAAGTGTACAAACCTTTACTTAGTTTGGAGAATATTCAACCTTGCCCTGATATTTGGACAAATAGAGTAACAATTCCATCCTTGCACGGTTAGTTTCATAGACACCATCCTTTGCATAAAATATATAGAATGTCCTCTAACATGCTGATGATAGGTTTCTTCCGAGCATCAATAATGACACTATTAAAGATCTATGAAAATCCATTCTCTTCAGACTCATAAAATTAATTGTGAACTCTAAAAAAAACTAAAGACCAAGTCTTTGGATCTCTATCCATAAGATGCACAACGACAACATGATTCAACTTTTCAATCTCTTTCATGACTTTATTAAAATTTGATTCAGTTGTTGCCTTGCTTGCTCTCCAAAACAAATTTTCAAACTTGGCTCTACTAAACCTCTTTCTAAAATTGGCATAGATATGCCTAGCACACAACCTATGTTCTGTTGTTAGGAATACTTCTTTCACTGTCTCAACCAAAACCTACATATGTAATAGGAAGGAATGAAGTTAGAATTTTAAATATTAATTATACTACATTTAATATTATGAACAATACCTTGTGTTTTTCATAAATTAAAACCAAACCATGTCCTTCATTCCAACACTACAAATCTTCTGAAAGATTCTCTATGAACCAGTTCCAATTCTACTTGTTTTCCACACATACAACCGCCCATCATTTGAAAATATTCCATTGTTACCATCCTTACCCACATCACAAAGCAACTCACCTTGGCAAAAATTTTTTTGGAAACAATCATCCAGGTTAATGATCCTTCTACAACCTTCTATCCATCCCTCTTTGACTGTAGCAAAGCATATGTAAATCTTGCTAAAGTAATTCTTACCATTAGACATTACATCAACATAAATTTTAATTGTCGATCCAAGATTTGATCTTTTAATCTCCTTACTATATGACCATATTCTAGCACAATTTTTTGCAACTATGACTTCAACTAGAGTCAATGCGTACTTATTGGCTCTCACACACTAACTCATTCTAACATAAATGCCAAAAGTGGTTTTCACCTTATCTCTAACCAATCTGACATTTATCTTTTGATTGTTAAAAAATTGTTGAGTAAAGTGGGTATCTATCCATTTATAAGTGACAACTGATCCAAATTGGAAATTCTTTACTCAATTATGGTCACAAATAAGAGACTTGATTTGGAAAGACTTATCATCACTCATCCATGAACCCCAAACCCTAAATGTACATTTTTCATCACAAGATTTAGCTAGCAACCGTCTACTATCATTTTTCAAAAAACATAATTGATAACCATTCACAACAACATAGTTATAGAGCATGTATTTCAATTGTTTAGGAATCTCAAACCTCATACCTAATACAGGTTCCTGCTCCTTCCACTTTAACTTTTCATTGAAAATATTTGGCAACTCAGGATAAACATCTTCATTGTCAACCATGTCTTCTTCCAAAGGCTCACCTACACCAACATGCTTACCCATATCGAAATCATGCCCATTATGCTTTTTGAAAAAATGAGGGCTACCATGGTCATCCTCATCGTCATTGGTATCCTCATCCTCAGCGTCATGGTCATCCTAATTCTCTTCATCCACCCCATCCTCATCCTCATTCCCTGTCTCAACTTGCTTAATTAGTCATGCACCATTAATCACTTGCTCCTCTATGTTATCAACAATATCGACTTTGTGCTCATCCAACCATTCCCTATGTTACTATTACCAAAATGGTCTACATATATAGGGATTATAAGACATCATTCATACAAAATTGCTATAAAGTTGGCATAATCCAACTCACTGCTAACTAAAGCCGAACCTTTTGGAAAATTAATATCAGGTTGGCAGTAATAGAGCTTCTTACACTTTTCTCTAGCGAACCTTTCATAGAAAGCATAACACCCGTCCTTGTCTATTCTTGTGAAATCGATATCCGAAATCCTCTGAGTAATCCCATCGGTGTATCGTATGAGGTATTTAGCGAAGATTCATTGGAAGTACACATCGACTTGGAAGAATACGAGATCCATCTTTGAGGTTTGAGGAGAAGAAAACAAGGAAGGGTTTATTGGAAGAGATGGAAGTGGTGAATAGTAGAGGGTAAAAGGTCTCTTTTAAAAAGCATAAAACAATAGGGTAGATTGTCGGCAACCTATGTGGCATTAATTTTTTACATGGCAATCAAGATAGAAAACAATCAGCACCCTAAGTGGTATCAGTAAAGGAGGTGTCCAAAATATGACTGGCTAACCCCTTCACAAATGAAATAAGGACGTAATCGACCGAAAAACAAACAATTTGTTCGCTCATAAAGCCACTAAAAATGTTAAGTGACTAAAAGGGTCAACCCTAGAAAGTTCATAGGGCATATATGTCATTTTCCTGTCAAAATTTACTATGTGCAGAAATCTCCAATGGATGTGATGCGATAGAGTCATTCCCCTCCTTTAATATAAGAAAACTTGAAAACATTTAAACCACTAACCGTAAGCAACGCTTAGTGAGTTCCCTAAAATACCACATACCATACATAACATCAGACCCCACCCATATATCGGGTCTCACCCATCATATCTGGCCCCACGCATATAATGGGCGCCACCCATATATGAGGCGCCACCCATCATACAAACATGCCCCACCCAGAATACAAATGGGCCCAACCTAACACAAAAATGGGCCCAACCCAACATACAAATGGGTCCAACCCATCACATAATGTAAGAGTCACAAAGACAGCTAGCCTCCTACACAGTATAGTGAGAAGACTCACCTGAACCACTCAACAGAACCTTAACAAGTACATCAGCACATACAACTAACCCAAGCTTCCTAAAGCCAAACCAAGACCAGTCCTTATCCAAATACTCAATTCTACCCAAGTTTGACCAAAAGTCAACTAGTCAAAAATTCAATGGTCAAAGTCAACTTAGATGTCCCCCACATTGTGGCAATTCCTTTGCCACAACATAGTCACGTCCAGACAAAACAAATACATTGCAACATGCCACCACATCGTGGTCCTTCCTTGGTTATGTCGTGGTTTTAGTCAGAAAGATTTTTCTTCATTAAGAGCTTAATCCTTAAGGACCCAAAACTCATATCATCAGATCTAGTTCGTAATAGCTTCATAATGGATAAAGTTTCCAACTTTATCCATTGGAATGGTCCAAACAACCAAGATCTACTCTTTAAGTCTTAAAGGGACCAATAATGCATCTTTCTCAACTTAATCCATTAAGTCCAAGTCTCTAACCTTCATATACGAATCAACATGATGTTTGTATGGATAAAGTTTCCAACTTTATCCATAAGAATGACTCCAAGGTTCAAGATCTAAACTTTAATACACCAAAATGACCTAAATGACCAAGATAACTCGCATAACTAAAAGGGAAGGAAAAAGATCATAACTTTCCTAGTCCATGAGGTCCAAAAAGAATTCCAAACTGATTAAAAATGTGTTGGAGTCCACTCAACTCCAAGAGCACCCATAAAATGGACCAAAAGTACTATAATCCACAAATGAAGAGATCTTAAAAGAACAAAGGAGCAAGATATGAACTTTATGCTCACAATAGTCTAGAAATGGAGTGACTTTGATGGATCCAAACTTTAAACAACATTCAATACAACCAATAGAACCTTAGTGATCTTCAAGCTTCATAAAAAATACCATTAAAACCATCCAAAAGAGGAGAAAGGGGTGGAAGGAGATCAAATATTGAAAGGGGGTTAGGGTTGCTCCTAAGGAGTTATAGGAGGGATGGAGACTAAGAAAATACCTTAAAACACAAATCCTTATCGTTAAATACCTTGAAAACCCTAGAATTATGTGAGCTTGGGATACCCTGTGAAAACAAGAACGATATGATATGCAGGGACAAATTTTGAAAACTCAAACCTTGAATGAATGCTTAAGATCAATGTTTGCTTGCTAATAAATGTTCTAGTCAAGCCTGGATAGACCAGTCAAGTCTGAGTTAATGCATTTAACAAGTGATCAAGCCATAAATGAAGAATGAGAATAAAGATTAAAGTAAAGTTAATAAATGAAGAACAAGAAGAATGTTTGAAAGAATATTCTGAAAGATGAAGTAACTTGAATATAACTAAAAGTGAGTGAAAGTGATCCGTCATTGATTTACCATTGAATGCTCCTATAAATAGGAGTACATGAAACATAGTACTAACCAATTACAATCTAAGGATTGGATAAAAGAGTTACATCTGACACTCTGTATATCCAAGTTGACTAAAGATAAAGTCCTATGACTAGTTAAATCACGTAAAAGACAATTACAATTAATGCAAAGAGACAAAACATTGATCTCGGAACAGCAAACATTCCGGACACAAGGTTCATTCCGGAATGCCTTCACTCTATCTTCACTTCACCATTTAGACTTTAGGTCCGAACATAAAGGAATTCTGGAACAAACTTCACTTCGAAACTAGCTTGACTTCAGAAATAACAAATGGATTTCGGATTGCTAGAGGTTCACTTTCAGGTTCCAACAATCTCCGCTAAGTGAACTTAGCAATCAAGTCAGCTTTAGATAACTTCTTCCTTGATGAAAGTGTAGGCTGTAAACAACCATTCCCGGACTTCAATGTACCAGGACAACTGACTCACAAAGTTTCCTTTGACATGCTCCGTAGCTTCAGAGTTGGTTGCACGACTGATGAACTTCTTGAGTGCTTTTGTAGGAACCAGGTGTTTGTCAAGGACTCGGAAAACATCCTTTTTGTTTGTCTTCTTGGTCTTGTGTACAAACCCTAGAACCGGATCATCAATAGGGCCTTCAGCTAGCAGATCAGCTTTCGAAACCACGTAATCTATCTTGGCAACAAAGTCTTCGGTTCCCAAAAGATGGGCCAGCTCATAGTCACGTCAACTAAATTCCGCAACATAGTCTTTGAGGAAGCTCAGGGCTACATGGTAAGCACCCATACTAATATCATCTTTTTGAAGTCCTCAGAGGTGAGTAGCTAAAGTCAGAATGTTATTCGGATTCATCACCGGAAAGTCAACATCGGTGATGGTTAGATAGGATGGTTTGTTTCTGACAACATGGTATCAGAAAAGTGGACAATTGAGTTCAAACTTGGTGAGGACCTTTCTTCCGTACCCAAAAATCTTGGTAATCTTCTTCCTCGTCCAAACTTCCTTTAGGGGAAGTGCATTCTTGGCATAGAAGGTTTTAAGCCTTTCACGCTCTGTCCGGATGGTGACCTCTGGATTGTCATTCGGATGAAGAGGAGTGAATTTGATGTAGAATTTGTTGAAGGGGGTGAGAGGAAGATCAAGCTGTTCAAACTCGTCGGAAAGAATGTCGTAGTACATAAAGGGTACTAAGTCAACATCCTTAAGAATGCCTTCACGTAAGAGAGGAGAAATGTCATGCATCGGATCAGGTTTGTCTTTGAGCGCATGGATTCGGATGCTGTCCTCTAAAGACTTGTTTATTTCTTCCTGAGACCATCCAAGTTTTTGCAATGGTGGAGGTCTAGAATCCGTGACAAGCTTCTTGCCTTTGTCTTTGCTTTTGTTCAGGACTAAGATCACATGCAACATGTTCTCATCAACCGTGACCTTGGGAGGGGAGAATGGAAGAGGTTCTTTCGGAATGTCGTCTGGGGTCCGGAGAGGAGAACCTTCATCAATTGGAGTGATTTTTGGCTCCGGAATAGGATGTAACATTGAACGTGTGGTCCGGAAGGCTTGAGAGGTAAGGAAGGATTTTGCCTTAGCCATTTGAATACCTCTTTGGAGAACATCAGGTAACGAAGATGGCCACGAAACTGCTGACCAGATTTATTTCTCTTCCTCAGTTATTTGCTTAGGAAAAAGTTTCCTAGGAGCTCCAATATCCATAACCCCCTTGGTGACATATTTTGTTCATTACTGTCTTCATCATCATTAGAGTTGTTTCCTAGAAGTCCAGAAACAACATGGACTTCATCATCATAATTATGATCTTCATCTCGGAGTTGAAAAATAGTGGCAGGCTTCCATGGTTGACTCGGACCTTCTACCCCTCTTGAATCGGTGGCTTTCGGAATCGGTGCAAGTGATAAGGAATCGTTCAGATCATCAAACTTGTCAAACACCTTTTGAAGAACGGTGTTGAGTTGACGAGTGAGTGCATCGTAAGCTGCTGAAGTTGGCACTTGGGAGGAGAGATGATCGAATAAATGTCCAAGGATAGCAAGCATCTCATTAAACTTCCGAATCGGAACATCAACAATGTTCCATGTGGATCGGAGCCGTTTGATGATGACTTGCTGGATGATCAGGCTCATTTCATCCTTTTTCTTGATTTCCTTCTCCAATCTTTAAATCTATTTTTCCTGGCGCACGTGAGTCTAATTGATGAGATTGTTTGTAGCAGCTACCAAATCATCATGGACCTTGAGCATTGTGGTAATGGTGTCAAGATATTTCTCAACTGAAGCATCATACTTAGCTTAAACTTCTTCAATGGAGTGCTTAAGCAAGATGGAGATCAGTTGATCTAATTGAGCTTCTTTTTCAGTCACGAAGGGTTCGGACTCAGTAGATAGGGGCTAGAGAAGGCGTCAAGCTTGGAGTCTAGTCCGGACACCTTTTCATCGATTTTGGTGTTAAGCTTTGCCACATAAGTCTCAAGAGTGGTAATCTTCTTCATTTTGTCTGAAACATTGGATTGGATATCCAATAGAGCAAACATATCAATATGATTTCTGGCTGAGGATCCGTTGTCTGAGCTGGAAGGTTGAGGAGTGTGTTTTGGAGATTCTGGAGTGATTGGAGTGACAGAAGGACCAGGTTTATTGGTGGCATCGTCATGAAGTTTTTGTGTAGATTCAGATTCATGCTGAGTAAAGGAGGAGGATTCAAAATCAAATGTTGGCTTTGATGAAGATGGCTTTAAGTGAAGTTGAACCGAGGAAAATATGTTAGCGTCAGCAACATGTGCAGCATCGGTAGTCAACAGTATCTCTCGCAACTGTTCTTACAGGAACATGAGGTCCTTCTTTGACGGATCTCCAAATAGCTTCACCTTTCTCTTTGGATAATAAAAATCTTTCCATTCTTACTTTCCAGTGATCATATTCTTCCACAACTAGCCACCCACGCTATTTGCAATTTGCATTGATATAAATTGTTGAGGATTAGAAGTAGCCATTGAAATTAAGATATCTTCAAGCAAAACTGGTATATAGAAGAACTTTTATCCTTAACATAGAAATGGTCGAAACACCAAGGTAATTTCAAACCAAATAAAATATGATCTTAGGGATTCAAAGGAAAAGCACTCACGCTCTGATACCAATTGTGAGAACACGAATGATCTGATGCACATGGACAAGGTTTGAAAACTTAAACCTTGAGTGAATGCTTAAGATCAATGTTTGCTTGCTAATAAATGTTCTAGTAAAGCCTGGATAGACCAGTCAAGTCTGAGTTAATGCATTCAACAAGTGATCAAGCCGTTAATGAAGAATGAGAATAAATATCAAAGTAAAGTTAATAAATGAAGAACAAGAAGAATGTTTGAAAGAATATTCAAAAAGATGAAGTAACTTGAATATAACTAAAAGTGAGTGAAAGTGATCCCTCATTGATTTAACATTGAATGCTCTTATAAATAGGAGTACATGAAACATAGTACTAACCAATTACAATCTAAGGACTGGATAAAAGAGTTACATCTGACACTCTGAATATCCAAGTTGACTAAAGATAAAGTCCTATGACTAGTTAAATCAAGTAAAAGACAATTACAATTAATGCAAAGAGACAAAACATTGATCTCGGAACAACAAACATTCTGAACACAGGGTTCATTCTAGAATGCCTTCACTCTATCTTCACTTCACCATTTAGACTTCAGGTCCAAACATAAAGGAATTCCGGAACACACTTCACTTTGGAACTAGCTTGACTTCAGAAATAAAAAATGGATTTCGGATTGCAAGAGGTTCACTTTCAGGTTCCAACATACCCAACTCTCACCTCGTGACAATATGCTTGTCACCTCGTGACGGCTCTCACCTCGTGACAACTTTCTTGTTACCTCGTGATGATGGGTTTTCACCCAACTCAACTCCTGGTTCAAACAATCATAATTTCTTTGTTTTAACTTCGTTTTCAGAAATCTTTACATCCACGTGAAGGTATTGACAAACCTCATAATTCTATCCAATTAATTTTGACTTAAATCATACTGAACTAAATTCCTTAAGTCATGCAAGAGGTCCGAAACATCACTTTTTCCATTTTACCCTTTGCTTCCAACACAAAAATCATGGGCTTAGATCACATAACCAATATTATCAACATTCAATAAGGTATAAACCTTATTTCCTTGAAGCCTAAAGACTTTACATGATCGAATTACAGTCCACAATCCTGATTTAAGAAACATCCTGAAACTGGGTATTACATATAATAAATAAAAATATTATCAACCTTTATATGTTTTATTATATTTTTGGAAGATTAAATTTGCTAAAATTTTGTATGAACTTATTGAATTATAGATAGTAGGTTCTCAGGTCAAAGGATTTATAGAAATAATCATTTTCAAGATTCATTCAATAACATCGATCCATGAAGTGAAATTTTAAGGTTGGGCTACCTAATATTCACCATGAATACATATGAATTTGGATATTAGCAAGAATCCTATTCATCAACTATGAATATTGAACAACACTTTTGTTAGTTTTTATTTATAGTAGTTCTCAGAACATGATTGAATATGAATGTTTAAAGTAACAAACTATTATCCATGGATTAAACCAGTTAATATATAACACAATAATATTGATGAAAACAGTCATACAAGTTATATTAGTTTAAAGCTTAAATACAAGTGCTTATTGTTTCAATATTAGAATACGAAAAATATAATAATAATAAGGGACTTAAAGTAATAATGTCCAATGAATCTTGATTATCATGCTTAGCACAAGGCATGAGATTGTCAAACAGATCAACTAATTTTATTTGTATGGAATTTTAGGAACAATGATTTCATTTTTATTGACTTAATAAAAAAATCTCAAAATGTGTTGATAACCGTTAGTTCCTTTGTAACTAATAGAGTACTAGGACTATTATAGAACATCATCATTGATATTTCAATGATCCAAAATATGACGAGTTTAAAAATGCACTTCTTTTAGATTGGTATTTAACCAACTTTTACCGCATAATTATTCTTTTATAGATTGCTTTATAATGCTACACTTTGAGCTAGTCCAGATAACTGTATCCTTTCTCATAGTATAGACATAGTCTGAATTGGATTGAGAATCAACTCAATTAGTTTGGAAGCTTACATCAGTGTAACACTTTACATTTATCACATCGTTAAAACTCCATAAACTAAGAATTCATCTTCAATACTTCATAAGAATTTAAGAATATTTCTTTCATTTATCTAGTGACATTCACATGGTTTTAGTTAATACTTCATTTTAATATTTAAGGCATACGAAAAATGTAGTATAATAATATGTCATACATGGTGGATCCAATTACAAAACCATTGAAGAACCATTCATATTGTAACGTCCCAATTTTTAAGCCAAAATTTACATTTTTATTTATTCAAATATATCTGAGTATAGTTACATTATGCGAAAACATGTTGCGAATGCGTGTGTATACAATCGAACCTTGCCCTTCTCACGAATTAATGAAGTATTTGGAAAACATTTATATTCAATTAGGTAAACACGAATCTTAGCGAGTTCCCCAAAATACCATATACCACAATACATATATCGGGCCTTGCCGAAACTACCTAACGGACCCCGCCCAATGTAAATGACGAGCCCCGCCCGACATGCATACATAATGGGCTCCACCTGACATACATAACCATATTACATACATAGAAACTACACTTTTGGGCTCTACTACTACAGGCACATAGAGGCTATACTTTCTACTATAAAAGCTTCGAATACACTAACATTGAGCACATAGAGACTAAACTATCGACTCTACTCTGCTAGATCTTATATCTTAGCACACATGAATATGCATCGTAATACATAATATAGTGAGGTAACTCACTTGGACAAATACTCGGACGATTGACAACTATCTGGGCGATCCTACTAGCGAGTAGCGCTTTTATTAAGTATTAATATATAATATTATAACTTATTAATCCCTATGACAATATGGTAATGAAAGCTAGATCTTCTAATAATCCTAATGAATATCGAGATTTCCATCAAATAAGGATCAGTTAGGCAACACAATTGGGAGGCAGGACCATTGCGGTATACAACCTTTCTGAAATCCAACAACCAAGCCAACATGACCATTTTAGACACCTCTCCCATAAGTAGATCACTCGGTATCATGACTGAAATTACTAATAAATCTTATTTATACATTCATAATAACGACTATGAATATAAATATAAGTTACACTTAAAGCATAGTAAGTGTTGCCTAACTAATTAACAAAGAGTTTTTAGTGAAAACTGGAAAAGTAGTGGGCATAACTTCTACCCGAACACTTCTATCTATTCGATGACCCAAGACTTAAATAAAGCTTCTAGAATTTAGGGAAACTTGGACCAAATAAGTAGAAATTCAATAGAGTGTTCTAATGACGTGTGGAAGAAGTGAGGGGTAGTTTGATCCTATTTATAAGTGATTTTTAGGGGTGCACGCCATACATTTCAAGGTGTGTGTGGCACGCTTTACGCGACGTCTCCCTAGCCGTTTTACGCCACATGTCGGCTTATCTGTTTTTTATGTTTCCACCTTCTAAAAGTGCACGTCGTGCAAAACCCATATTTTGTAAATTATGTTATTTCTTCATATGAGCTCCATTTTTGACATTTTTTATATCCACACGTGGCTATTGATGAGATCTATAACTTTTACTTAGACTCAGTCTATTAATTCTCAATTTATTTGTAAAATTATATTTATATAGACTTAGATTGTTAAAGTCTATATAAAAATCATAACTCTCTCATATGATATCTGTTCTCAACTGTATTTATATCGATGGATAGGTATTGACGAGATCTTCAATTCTCGATTAGATTGTTTTTCCTAACACTTCAATTTCTTTGTTGTACACTACTACACTGCAACTTTTAAAAATCATAAATCTCTCCTACAAAGTGAAATTTAGGAGTTCTTTATATGTATGCTCTCGCTTTTACGATTACTGCGGCTTTCATCAAGACAGTTTATCCTAAATAGTCTTCTATAAAAAATGTCTATTTACGTAACTGGTCATTTATACTGTAAGGCGAAAACGGTGTGTTACAAATCTCCCCCACTTATAGAGATTTCATTTTGAAATCCTACTCCTAACGTACCTTAGAATATTGCCTACACACTATCCTACTAGGGTTTTACGAGATTAACCTAAGATATAGGTAGCATTGTCGCATCGAATTTGTCTGTTTGTACTTATTTAACATTAGAACATCATTTTCTATCTTAGACGTACTCCTAAATTTCTTGAGAAATATTCCAAAACCGGAAATTTGTCGTTCTAGACTTCTAGAATTTGTACTCTACAACGAACGATCATGCTTCAGACGTGAAATGTCGATTTGTTCCTTTGACTAGGAACCCTGTCGACTTGATACAAGGCGATTAATTAAGGAAACTTATATACAAGATCCTAACGGACTCCACTTTTCGGAACATGACTCTAAAAAAGTCTTATGACATATCCTTAAAACACATACGGATCTAGATTACAAACGGTATTCCAATCTAGTTTAGGCGTTCCAACATCCTGAATTTTAACCAAAATTACAAGAACGGGTTTACTGGCTTGAAAACACTGGAACCGATACTCTAATATTGGTGACAGACTCATTATAAGGCTTGCTTGTCCTTCAACTTACTAGATTATAATGAACACTAGGTCACTATAGCCTTTTCGCAAGGCTCTAACTACCTTACCTATCCCAAGGTATAACTATTGTTCGAGTAATTCATTCACGATATGTCGTGATACTAATAGGATTACGATGCCAAATCGATCTTGTCATCATCCCCCTCGGTCCTCAAGACTCAGGATCAACCCTTCGATGGTCCTAAAGAATGATACCCATTATTTGAATTTCCTAGTCATCATTCTTCCTTAATATCTACTTATCACTACAAATATATGCATTTTAAACTTTTAAAGCTATAATTGATTAGAGGTCCTTAATCTTCACTGTACAGATGCTAAAGTCTAACTATCATTCTATGTCAACCTATGGATGTCGGAATTCGATCTTAGTTTTCTATTAAATACTATGATTATCGACTAAATGAATAACTAACCCAAACATGTGTTGGATTAGTGTCTAAGTCCATAACTATAATTGGTATGTACTTGACCCGACTCCGCATGGTCCATTGCATGGCATCAGAACATTTGGATAGACCGTTTGTGAGAAGAGGACATTTGTGACATATTAATATATTATACGTTCTAATATATTAATATGAAATCATGTTATTTAATTAGTATTGATCAATAATTAATTTGGACTTAATTTAGTGATCAAAAGAGACTAATTAAATATATGGGGATTGATTGTGTAAAGCATTCATTCTTATATATGTGGGCTTATGATCCAAGATTCCTTATGTTGGGTTTAACCCATGTGGTGGTCCATGGATACTCCATGGAGGTTAAAACCCATGGAGCATAAGGAATAGGTAAAGTCATGAGTTACATGGTGTAACCCTAATAGCTACACCATATAAAGACCCCTTTAGCTCAAGAAATTAGCACTAGTGATACTTATATGAGGGCTAGCCAATTTGAGCATGAAGTGTCTTCTTCTCATGGTTATTCCAAGTGTTCATGATGTTGTGTGAACCATTTGAGGTGTCACACTTGGGGCACTAGGCTCTCAAGCTTCATGGAGTCAAGCAACAACAACAAAGTATGTATTCTATTTATTTTATTACCCAAGTATATGATATTTGTATGCTAGTATAGGGTAATATCTTGGAACTTCATATTTGCATGTACGATAGAGAAAACATAGATCCAAGGTATTTAGGGTTGTATGTGCACCATAGGATGTTGTAGTATACTAAAACCCAACAGTGGTATCAGAGCCATGGGTTGTTTTCTGTTATATTGATGCAAATGTTTTATTTTCAAAGTTGAAAAAAAAGGAAAAAAGAATTGACGTTTGTTAAATTTTAAGATAATTACTTGTTTTTCTGAAAAACTAATTATTTGTAAAATTTGAATATATGAGTTGAATTAGGTCAAATTTAGTAAAAGAAAAAATGATATGATTATTTTATTAGTTTTAAAAGTTTGATCTAAAGAGATTTTTGAAATCTCCATAAGTTATGGATATGAAAAGGTTTTAAAACAAAAATTGATTCAAAGTTTTTATGGAGTTACAAAACTTGGTCTTAATGTTTTAAAGAATTCCATAACTTCTTCTTAATTATGGAACATGAAAAGTTTCATCATAAAACAAAACATTAAACTCCATAAGTTATGGAATCCAAAAGTTATTTTTTTTTGTGTTTCCTTGATTTATGAGTTGGTTTAGATTAATGAAATTTTTTTTGTATTTTAGTTGTTTTCAATCCTAATTAATCTAGAGGTAGTTCATAAAATGTGTTTTTTTTAACTTGTCCTCAAGTTACATAAAAGGTCACATTGATGAATCTTAAAACTCATAAAAGTGTCATAGGTTACATAAAAAAATGAAGACTCTTTTTCATTAAATAGTATTATGACTCCATAACTTGTCCTCAAGTTATAGATGTTTAAGAGTCACTTCTTTAAAAGTGTTATTAAAGAATAAGAGGTTATATAAAAAATAAAGAGTCTTCATTTTAATGAACCATTAAACTCTTAAGTTATGAAACGAAATTTTTTTAATAGTTTCAAAAACTTGCCCTCAAGTTTTGGAATTTGTAAAGTTTTCCCATGAATACTTCAATTCCAAGTTAAGCCCTTAGAATTTTAAAAGTTAAAATTCAACCCTTATACTTTATAATATTATAAGTTAATATATATATATATATATATATATATATATATATATATATATATATATATGTATGTATGTATAAGAGTAAGTCATCTTACCATTAGTAGGCCTCATTCACAAAGCCGGTCTATAATGGGGGTATAAGGTTACTGCCTATAAAATGGCAGTTTAATGGATGTCTACTCTCACCCACCGCTTCCTTGACCGGTGTAGGGTCGTTAGCCGAAGGGGGTAGGACAAGGACTATAATTCTCCCTTCATTAAAAGTATTAATGATAAATACTAGGTAACTAAACATTTATAAATTCCCAATCTTAGTTACGTTAGGAAAATGTGAATAAGGTGCTAATCCATGAAATTACACTTTGCACTTTGTTTAAGTCGGTTAGTGGAGCGTGTGTGGTTAACCGGCACACTAACTCGTATTTAACAAGGTAGGCAAAGGGTAACTTAATATTTATCATAGTATTGATGGAGCGTGTGTGGTTAACCGGCACATCGATTGAGGGGTAAATATTAAGGGTACCAAGTATATTTGCATGGTTATTCACACCTTGTTTTTTGATCCTCGACATCCTAGTCACAAAACATGAAGGGAACACTCGCGATTGAAACATGCCATTGAAAAATCCAATGAATCTCAAAAGAACCTAGGAGTTTCAAAACCAATTAAAACCTAATAATACATTTCGTTTATCTTGGTGGAAATTGGTGAATCGTCATTCACCTACCTTCAAATATTTCATAGCTTGGATTACGGCATCCCTCTTCCAAGTTATAAAATAGTTTGTAGGGTCCTAGCCTTAATATTTCATATTGGGTGTTATATTAAGGACTTTAGATCAACTATCTTGAATATCTCCCAAAAGATGTCTAGTTCAGACATCTATGATCCTCCTAAATCTCTTGGAACTTCACTTATCCACCTACTCCAATTAATCTCCCTAACCCACAAGTTCAAGGTCACTCAAGCCCTATTGGAAAGGCAATGTCTAGGTGTGATAACATCTTGGAGATGAAGTCATATATTGACAAGTCGGGAGAGTTGGGTGTCAAAGTCTTGAGAAAGTTGGATGTTCAATCACTTTCTAAGTCACATAATGAGTTCCTTTGGGACCCCAATGAAACAGACTATGACAAGACCCTTAATGATCTTATCTATTTGCTAATATCAACCTCCCAAAACTTTATGGACAATGACAATGATGACACTGGAAATCCAGAAAAAAGCATTCTCTTCCCAATGGAAAGGGATCAGCCATAGTCAATTCAGTTGACCAAATGGTAAAGAGAAAGGCTAAGTTTGAGATAGTCCCATGTACGATTACCAAAGGGTCCATATGGTTATATTGCCAAAGTAAGGGACATTGATTGCGAAGCAACCTATTTACCTAAGGATGTTAAAGTCAATAAGTTTGACTCTACTTCAGGTAAAGTCCACTATCTGACTCTGTTAAGTTTCTATTATGATATTCTTGTTACATGATGTGACTGGGTCACATGTTGATGTTTTAAGAATCAAAGAAAGTGAAGAAACTTGAAAGAAGAGTATGTTGAATCTGATTGCGAAGATGGATTTCTATCGCGTGGTTGAAGATCAGATTCTTAAGCTATTACTTAGGAGTTATGATAGATTGCTAGGAAACATGTAATAGCATAGTTTTCATTTTATGTTGCATTGTAAGGAAAAGTTTTTTTTTTTTCGCATTTTAAAGTAAATAAAAGTTTGTTTTACTTTATTTTTATCTCCTTACAATGACATTCATGAAAACTTGATGTTTATATGTTTATAGCAATATTAGAAATATGAATTTGATTCTTACATTTGTGGTAGTGTCAAAATTTACCAAATAAGGAAATATTCTCATCACCCAAGTTTCAATTGGATAGAAACTTGGAATCATGCAAGTTGTATAGTATTATGAATGAGAACTTTCAAGCATTGGAAAATTAAGACTAACTACTTGTTCACATGGATGTGCGAGTCAAGTAAAGGACTAAGGGATTGAGTACACATTCTTGTGCACTGATCAAGCCCACCACAAATGTAAATTGAGTGACACATCTTAAAGAAGGTTTAACACTAGTGAAATGTTAGAGTAAAAGGTTTTCTACTCTTGTACATTTGAAATTGGTAAGTTGTGATGTTTTGGATAAAACAAAGACCAACTTAGACCAATTGTTTGAAGTGTATGTCTTGATAAAGAATTCTCACTATCTCTTGAATGTTTGACAAGAGAGTCTTATATGTCAAGAGGACAGTGGGAGTCTTAAAGATCCTAAAAAGAATTTCAAGATCTAATCAAGAATAAATAACCTGTAGTTTAACACTAGCACACGATGTGAGGTTTATAACCTATCGTGTTGACATATTTCTATTTCTGTGCCCATTCCAGTTAAAGTTGTCTTTGCATATGAGTTCTTAGAGTTCTTAATTGGTTGCATAACTACTTGGAAGCAATGGCAAGCCCTGTACTACCAGGTGGAAAGAAGTTGAGATTGCATAAGTTCAGTCCATATGAGTTTGGATTTATCACTAACCTAGTCTTGTGATTATGGTTTTGACAAATTCACGTGGATAAGAACACATACACCATAAAATCTAAGGGTCATAAGATTTCTCTCCGATTCATGAAAATGATGGTGAGGAAACACTTCCACCAAGTAGATTTGAAGCAGATAGAAAAGGTCTAAACAACTGAGACTATGATTACGGTATCCCTTTTCATAGTTCTGAATTTGTTTAGACACACATGTGATCTATCTAAGATAAGGTGTATGATTTTGATAAAGTCTTATCAAAGCAATCTAGTATCAGAAATCTGAACTTTGGTAAGAAAGTCAATAAAGTATTGATTTCTAGAAGTCCAACTGATTTCTGAGTACATGTCAAAGCTAGTGGGAGCATAAGTGTTATGCTAATAATCATCATGTTAGTGGGAGCATGATAATTATGATAAGTATTGAAAGTTAGCAATGTTAATTATAGAAAACAAAAGTTTCAATTCGTGAGGTTGCAGGGGTTGAAAAAGTTGTTTTGCTATAATTAAGGGAGAGGAAATTATACTTCATTTCAATTCTAAAAGCTTAGATTGAGATTTTAATCAAATTTAGTCAAGGATATATATATGAATTTCATGTTAGAATGGCTCAACATAAGGAAATTCTATATATGGGTTCATTATTTGCGTTCTAAAATTCGATTATGATTACGGCATCCCTTTTCATAATCTGAATTATGAGAACTTGGCAATTAGAAATGGAAATATTATAGCAAAAGACTGGTTTAGTCTTTATGTGAGACATCATGAATCGTGTCCCATATGCTTCGGATATAGGATCGATTACATGTGGTATATTCATCCTTTCTAAAATTTTCCAAATGCTTGGGGCATTAAGAAGGGAAAAGGTCTAGAACTGGATATGACTAAAACGATTAAGCAATTGTCGAGGACAATCTGAGGTTTACCAAAGATTGGTTGCTGGGGGACAGTTGGAAGTATAGTGTTAATTGTTGGAATGATCATATTGACATATTCTGAAAAGAGGAAACTCTTGTTCAGAAGTGATAGTCAAAAGGGGAATGTGGAAATGATCCCATTGGTGGAAGTTGTTCAATAAATCTGTGTAAGATTACGAAACTTAATGCAAGAAGGATGTTTCCAATGAGTTAATCTCCTGTGGAATGCTCTGGAATGTTTGTTGTCAAGTCTTTGTGACTTTGTGCATAATCATTACAAGAGAATCATTGCATATAAGTTTAGAATCTAACAAATTTCGGTAAAATGGTATGAATTTAGAATTCCTGCATTTGCCTTAAGAATTCGGGAGTGTGAAATTAGAATCATTGAAAGTTTGGTCAATTGGTTTAGTTCACAAAGTAAGGATCATAGAAAAACACAGAGTGCATACTTGGTGTATGGCAAAGCTATTGTTTAGAAAAACATAGTGTACATGCTCGGAGCATGGGACAACTATTGTTTTAATTCAAGAATAAAGTTGATAGCTGAAACAGTATGTAATGAATAATGTGTAATCATATGGTGATAAATAAAAGGTGTTTTATTTATGTTCATAGGTTATGATACCATATTAGATTCAATTATTCTTGTGTTTCATTTTGCATGTTTCGACTTCCAGAATAACCTAGGCTATTCTTCCGGATTGACTAAGTTATTCAAACCATCCACAGTCGGTCATATGTTGGATGTAGATATGAATCAAGACTGTCATGGGTTGGCTTGTAGAGGTCCAAGTTGGTGGACAAATTTGTGCTACAACACTCATGAGTGCTCATAAGTTCTGAGTATTGGATTCAACCCGCGCTCATTGGAAGCACTTCATGGATTGTATCACGAGTGATCATGAGACGATAATATCTTATATTCTTCAAACCTAGAGATATGAGTTGTTACAATGACTTGGTTGTACATTGATTGCACGAAAACTCATTTGGTAACTCGATGTTATAAAATGTGCCTTTGTGTATGATTCAGCAAGTAGTAGAACAAGCCATATGAGTCAAAGTTTATCCATTCCTTTTACCTTCGGGATAAAAGAGATATATGTGGACCCCTCGATGATTTAATGATGATACATGTGAGTGCTTGGCCAAGCCAAGACTGATTTGATTTGTTCAATCAGTCAGTCGTCATGAATCGGAAATCGGGAAACAACAAATGGACAGAGAGAATGATTTTAATCCATGTCTCAGTCCATATGATATCTAGAATGGAGGAATATATGATCCCTTATCTAATGGACAAGTCATTGACAAAGGTCAGAGTTCATCGACAAGGTCAGAGTTCGACAGCGGCTTTTGAGAGCTACGATTTCCAGTTAGGTTTTGAAGTCATACTCGATAAAAGTTTTATACTTATCTAAGTGAGAGACTGTTGGATTACTGTCTAAGTCCATAACTATAATTGGTATGTACTTGACCCGACTCGGCATGGTCCATTTGGCTTGCATGGCATCGGAACATTTGGATAGACCGTTTGTGAGAAGAGGACATTTGTGACATATTAATATATTATATGTTCTAACATATTAATATGAAATCATGTTATTTAATTAGTATTGATCAAGAATTAATTTGGACTTAATTTAGTGATCAAAAGAGACTAATTAAATATATGGGGATTGATTGTGTAAATCATTCATTCTTATATATGTGGGCTTTTGATCCAAGATTCCTTATGTTGGGTTTAACCCATGTGGTGGTCCATGGATACTCCATGGAGGTTAAAACCCATGGAGCATAAGGAATGGGTAAATTCATGAGTTACATGGTGTAACCCTAATAGCTACACTATATAAAGACCCCTTTAGCTCAAGAAATTGGCACTAGTGATACTTATATGAGGGCTAGCCAATTTGAGCATGAAATGTCTTCTTCTAATGGTTATTCCAAGTGTTCATGATGTTGTGTGAACCATTTGAGGTGTCACACTTGGGGTACTAGGCTCTCAAGCTTCATGGAGTCAAGCAACAACAACAAGGTATGTATTCTATTTATTTTATTACCCAAGTATATGATATTTGTATGCTAGTATAGGGTAATATCTTGGAAACTTCATATTTGCATGTATAATAGAGAAAACATAGATCCAAGGTATTTAGGGTTGTATGTGCACCATAGGATGTTGTAGTATACTAAAACCTAACAAAATGTAGCTCACCTCGAAGACTAATGACGTATATGCAGTTGTACTCGACGATCTATCTAACATGACTCTTAACTAAATAAACGTGTCTAGGAATTTATACTAATCACTTATGATCCCTTTGTGTTCTCTATCGCCAACCGAAACCTTGCATCCTAAAAACTTGAACAGCTTCTCAACAATATTCTACCCTTTATGGTAGTTCTAAACCGCATAGGAAATCCTTAGATCTTTTCCTTACATGTCTATCTTTTATTGACATCTAACGAGGTGTCTTTACAACCGAATGTCCAACAACTACTACTGCTTATGTAGTTTTAACACCGAGTCACTCCTAGAACTAAACTCTTGCCAATTTACACTAGGGACTCTTAGTTAATGTTATATGCTACTGACAACTTCAATGTCGTTTAGTTGAACTGGATCACCTAACGTTTCTCTTTGATATTTCCATCCCGGATGATCCTCTTCTAGGCGTCTCTATACTTATATTAGACGATGACTTGAAACATCCATACTACTAAAAGGCTTTATCCTTGACATCGATTTTATGGTTTCCATATTTTGGCATAGGTCAAATAAGTCCTTACTATGAGCTTAAATAGCCTTTCTAAGTACGATGTAAACCTTGAGTACTCGATGATCTCTATGGAAAAATACATCACCCATTGAATGCATGATCCTCTGCTATGAGGATATATCCTTCATCCGTGAAGGTGCAAACCTAAATGGTTCTCTTGGATACATGTGCCACATGTGGGAATTTGGCCAATTCCTAAATCCTATTAGACATATTGGGAGGAAAGACCAACCATTCCTTGAGAAAAAGGAAACTCATAGCCTATGGATAATCTAGCACAAGACTTGTTTATTCTATTAGTCACACAATGAAATCGAAACTAACAAATTCCGCTTACTCTTGCTGCAACTCTCCTGGAACTTGACATCGAAATCGAAAGCTGAACTAGTTTCCCCACTTTCTCCTTAAGGGTCGGTTCTTCCACACTTGGGTCCAAACCATAATTTGATGCTGCTCGTAACTAGCCTAAGTCTAAGCTGGCCTTTCCTACGTGATTTGTAGCTCCTTTTGATTTTGAAGAAACTCATGTTTATCATATCCAATGACCATCGACATTCTTATCGTAGTACTAGTGATTGTTCCTACCGTAATTGGTCTTCTTGCATTGCATGACCAAAACACGATAAGGTCGTGACAAACACAATGTTGTATAGGAACACACACGTATAACTAAAGGGTATAAGTGGGTATTACTAACGTAGCCAAACTACTAGAAACGATGGTTACTAAATGCATTCCATCTTTCTTAGTTTTTCTAGGATGATCACCTTGTTACGATCTAGTTGACCTTCTTCATTCTCACGAATAAACTCAGTACTACATCAGATCAGGATCTCTAAACCACCTCACATATGCAATTCTACATTATTCAAACTCCGTCTTTTATGGACATTTAGGCATGAACTTAGAGTCACTCTCTTAGACATGACCATATCACAAGTAATGAAGGAGATAACTCAAAGTGAATTTATAGTGTTAGCCACACAATCTACCTAACAACCAATGCCTTAGAAACTTTGTAACTCACATGATCCAAGTGTGAGTCTTGTGTTTCAGGTAGTATAGGCCTTTACTACCTTTCACACCTATTCATACTTGTCCTAAAGTTTGTCTCGCACTTTCCAGTTCACTTCTGACACTACATACAATGATCGTTAAACATATATATGTATGTGTCCCAAGTGAACATACGACAAGTTTTCCTAGACTCCACTAGATCTTTGCATCTTTACCGACGCCCTAGTTTACGAATATATGCCCTATCAAGCATATATATCAAGTTTTCTAGACTCTCCTTTTTATGATTGCTTTCCACTTCACCCTACTATCAGCTTATGAAGAACTTTTACCAATATTAACTAATTATCGGATGAATGCAATTACATGCCTCTAAAATCAAACAGTCTCTGAACTGAAAGATCTGACACTACGACCGTTAGACTCACACGAGAGCTGCGCAGAAATGCAAAATCAAGCAACCTAAAACTACTTAATTCTGGGAGCATACAACCTAACGTAGTTGTCAAATAACTAATTAATATAAATATAGGTTCGAAGCAACAAATAACAAGGAAATCTCTAAGCTCTAAGGCATCTTAATTATGAGGCATTCTATTTAGCAATTCCTGAAAAGATCCCTATCCTACATACTAGCATGTATTTCTAATATTTAACATATCGATAAATAGCAATATGGATATTTTGGGAATCACTTTCCTTTTATGAGCTTTTGTTGACTGTACTCATCACATTCTTTCTCTTTTGTATTATTCTTTTTTTTTTTTATGAAAAGATTTATCAATTACTTAGATCCTTAGTTTGAGTCTGAAGTCACACGAGTGTTCATCCAGTTCACTCAAACCAGGGCTTTGATACCAACTTGTAACATACCGATTTTTAACCTAAAGTTTTCATTTCCATTTATTTAGATATATAAAAGTATTTTTACATTATGCGGAAACATGTTGTAAATACATGTGTGTATAGTCGAACCTTGCCCTTCTCACGAATCAATGAAGTACCTGAAAAACATTTATATTCAACTGGGTAAGCACAAAGCTTAGTGAGTTCCTCAAAATGCCATATACCACAATACATATATCAGGCCCTGCCCAAACTACCTAATGGGCCCAACCCAATCTACCTGATGGGTCTTGCCTGAGATACATACATAATGGGCCCCAACAACATACATAACCATATTACACACGTAGAGACTACACTTTCGAGCTCTACAACTACTTCTACTACCAATACTACTACTATTACAGAAAAATAGAGGCTATACTTTCTAATATACTAGCTTTGAATACACTAACATTGAGCACATAAAGACTATACTATCAACTCTACACTAGTAGCTCTTATATCCTAATACATATGGATATGCATTGTAATACATAGCATAGTGAGGTAACTGACCTGGACAATTACTCAGACGACTGACAGCTATTTGGGCGATCCTACTAGCAAGTAGCGCTTTTATCAAGTATTAACCTGTAATACTATAACTTATTAATCCCTATGACAATATAGTAATGAAATCTAGATTTTTCATCAACCCCAATGAATACCGAGAGTTCCATCAAATAAGGATCAACCAGGTAGGACAATTATAAGGCACGACTATTTCAACATATAGCCTTTAAGAAATCCAATAACCAAGCCATGTGACCATTCTAGACACCTCTCATGTAGGTAGATCAATAAGTATCATGACTAGAATTCCTGATAAATCTTATTTATACATTCATAACAATGACAATGAATCTAAATATAAGTTACACTTAAAGTGTAGTAAGTGTAGCCAAACTTACATATAGTTTCTAGCGAAAACTGGAAGAGTCGCAGGCAGAACTTTGAGCTGAACACTTCTATCTCTTCGACGACTCAGGGCTCGGCTAAGACTTCTAGAATCTAGGGAAAATTGAACCAAAGAAGTAAAAATTCTAGATAGGGAGAGAGAGTTATGGAGGTGTGCGGAAGAAGTGAGCGGGGTTTGATCCTATTGACACAATTAATAATTTGCTTCATTCTAAGTTAGGACTTACTGTAGCTTCTTTAGGGGTTTATAGGTAATTTTTGGGGGTGCACGCCGCGCCATTCAAGGTGTTCACTATAGGCTTTAAGGCGACGTCTCCCCAACCGTTTTGTGCCACGTGTTAGCTTCTCTATGGTCCACGTTGCCACCTTCTAGAAGCTCGTGCCACGCTCTCCATACGCCGTACAAAATTCATATTTTGTAAATTCTGTAACTTCTTCGTACTAGCTCTATTTTCGATGTTATTTATATCCATGCGTAGCTATTGGTGATATCTACAACTTTCGTTTAGACTGTTGGCTAATTCTCATTTTGCTTTTAAGGTTATATTTTTATAGGCTTAGACTGTTCAAGTATGTATAAAAATCATAACTTTTTCATACGATATCCGTTCTTGACTGTATATATATATATATATATATATATATATATATATATTACTGGATAGGTATTGATGAGATCTTCCACTATCGTTTAGATTGTTTTTCCTAACAATCAACTGATCACAATTTCATTTTCTATGCTGTACACTGCTACATTGCAACTTCTAAAAATCATAACTCCTTCCTAGGAAGTCAGATTTAGGAATTCTTTACATGCACACTCTCACTTTTATGAGTATTACGACTTTTATCAAGACTATTTATCCTAAATAATTTACTATAAAAAAACGTCTATTTATGTAACTTGTAGTTTATACTGTAAGGAGAAAAAGGGGTTTTACACGTATGTATTAAATTATCAAGAATGGCAAGACATATAGAATTAAAGAATATAATGTCATATTTCATTGACAAGGTTCCATGCTCGGAGTCATGTATCTTGAATTGCCTCAATATTTATTTTAATGTTTGTTTTATGATTTGGACTAATTCAGTCACTTAGGTTTATGCCTACATATTTTGATTACTATGATTTATGTTTCTTCTTGTAGATATTTCATAGCAAAGCATTTTACAACCCAATACTTCCATCTTGTAAGGTATGAAATTCATTTCCCATAAGTAGTATGTTAATAAAATACAAGATCAGGAGGACAACAATTCTCACATTAGCTCTAATATAAGCACATATATCATTATGGTTTTGAGCAAAAACAAACTCCATGATTCTCCATCGAAAAATAGATTCTAGCTCTTAGATGCTTGCTTCAATCCATAATTTGATTTTGACACTTTTACACTATTTAGAGTACTTTTTGGATTAAAACTTTATGGTTACATCATAAATACATGCTCCCTTAAGTGACCATTCAAGAATGCGGTTTTGAAACTTAGTTTTCATATCTTATAATCATATTATGTATCTATGTTAATAAGAAGCCTACCATATTTAATGCTTGTAACTAGAGAGGAGGTTTTCTTGTAGTTTACGAAATACATTTACTTGAAACCCTTCATTGTGGCCAAACCATAAAGGTGTATACAATTATTTTTATAACAATTTTCATCTTGAAGTCCTAATTACACCCAATAGGCTGACATACTTTCTATCTAGTGGAAGATCAACTAAGTTGTAATGTCCAAAAGACATTTCCATAAAATCCATATAATATTCAAATCATTGTTTCAAGACAAAACCACAAAATCTGAGTATTAATAACATCTTTCAAACATAAATAAACAACATGATGTGTATGATCACACCACCGTCTGCCTCCGATCCTCTGATGCACCTTAAAAATTTAAATCCACAATTGTAAGAGAGAGCTTAGTGAGCTCACCCAAGATACCTCAAACAACAATACACATACCGTTCATGCACACGTGAGCCTTCAATTTGCCTGGACCGCCTCGCAAGGCCTACATGACACACAGACCGCTCTACCGAGCCTACAATATAAATGGACCGCCTCACAAAGAATATAGTATAGTTGGTCTGCTCACTTGCGGCTAAAGTCTGACTGGACCACCTCGCAAGGCTTGCATTACACCTGGACCGCCTGAGTATCTTGGCCTACAACACTCATCACCAAGCAACACCGCCACAACCCAACCATAATATATCAACATATGTAAAAAAAATGAGCAATAACTATCAAACACAAGTAATCATACATATCTATCAATCTAACAGATCACTATAGCATACCATCATCCTACCCACAAGGATACATACTGCAGTATAAAGTGTAGTGAGAAACCTCACCTTGCAGTCTAGTAGGAAAGAGTATAGTTCATAAAATCCAAGAACTAGTACTACGAGTCACCTATACAACAATCAAGGGTCAATCCTCAATCCATAGAGTAAAACCATCAAATTGACCAAAAATTAAATTGGTCAAAAAGTTAAAGGTCAACAGTCAAAACTGCATCCGTCGGGCACCATGTTGTGTCCAAGCATTTGCCAGGTCGTGGTGACTTCATGTAATGCCCTCAAATTTGGGCTAGAAATTTAATATATAGTATATAATCTTAGCTAAAGATGTAGTAGTCATAATAACAATCTCGTGAATATAAGGAACACTTAAATCCGACTTCGTATGAAGAAGCTATGCTTCTTCAAAGTTTCGTTATCAATTCAACACAACTATGCGTGTCATAAAAAGTGAATTAGAGATCGTTTGCTTATTAGCCTAAGCAATTTGAATGAAAATCATAGTAATAGTAAAAGCAAGAGCGTGCATATATGGAACGTCCAAATCTGACTTCATATATGGAAGTTATGATTTTTCAAAGTTTCAGCGCAACAGTGTACGACATAGAAACCAAAATTAAAATCGGTCGATTGTTATGATTTTTATATGTACTTTAACAATCTAAGTGTATAAAAATATAAATGCTGAGAGAAAAACTTGGAGACACACTTGGACAAACGTTAGAACAAGTATATTGCGGAATAGTTAATCTCAAAAGATCTAAAAGCTCAACAATAATATAGTTAGATAGTTAGATAGTTAGTTGCGGAAAGTAAAGAAATATAAATGACAACAATTGTTATATCAAGAATACACTTAAGTTCATTCATAACAAGGAATGCATTCACTCCGAGTTAATAAGGAAGATCAAGCTTAGTGATTAAGTCTTAAAGACTTGCTCCGAAGAGAGGCTATAGTCTAATATGTTTCAGAAACAATTTATATTAAGAAGAGTAGAAAGATAGATAAATGAAGAAGATAACTTGGAGAAATATATTCGGAATAATTCACAAGTCATCAGTGATCGAGTGATAAGAATTGTGATTGAAGAAGAAATTCAAGAGTAAGAGGTTTTTTTTTAATACAGCAGAATGAGCCTCTATTTATAGAGTCTCAGAACTAAATTAGAACTCTATAAGCAGCCATGCAAGGCATACTGGATAATAGAGTGTATTACATAAAGATAAGTAAAGTAATCTAGATAAGTAGACTGTAGTGGCAAAAGTCTGATTGCAGTTGCTGATGAAGAACTGACTCCGGATGCTGAAATGGTTGCGGGTGCTGAACCGTTGCGGTAGGGAGATTGTTGCGGTAGCTGAGTTCAAGAGGGTCACTTTTATGTTTCAACAATTTCCCCCTAAGTGACCTCTTTAACTCTGGTTCAGTTATCAAGTTTGAGGAACTTGATCAAAATCCACCAGAACTTCCTGACATTTTCCAGCCAAGTGATTCTTCTAGAAATTTCAAATTTGACTTTTGCAGTAGTATGCTTCGATCTTTCAACTGCGGTCTTGCAGATGTCAAGTTGTTTCTTGGGCAGGTGGTGCATGGCATTCATAGGAATGAGATATTTGACGTTGTCAGTCTTCCGTTTGAATATAATTCCAAGTTCAGGAAAGTCTGTTGTGCCTAGTGATCTTTCTTCGAAGCCTTCGGTAGGCATTGGCACAGGTTCAAGTGGTGGGAGATCAAACTTCTTGATGATGGTGGGGTAGATATCCACATCTATCTTGGCAAAATCACAGACTATATCCCTCAGAAAAGATTTGGCTTTTTCAAGCGCTATTTGCATCTTAGGGTGCTTTTCTGCCTTGTTCTGGAACACCCTGGCAATAAGAAATATTTCTTCTGGATTAATGCTAGGGAAGTCTGCCTGAGTGCGGATGTAGTCATGCTCTCTTCTGGCGAGGGTATAATGAACGAAATCAGCCTTCATGAACTTCCGCATTTTGTAGTTCTTGACTGCGGATGGTCTATCGTTAGACCAAATGTTTTCAACGGAGGACCCATGCTTAGCATAAAAACGGTTAAATCTTTCAAACTCCATCGGTAGACGTTTGTGATCAGGGAGGCTGCAGTCAAAAGACTCAAATACTGCAAAGTATTTGGCATTGGGAGAGATTGGAATATCCCAATATCCATCAGAAGGGTGTTCAAAATATGTAAGGTGTGGAGTGTAGTCTTCATCCAGTAGCTTGTGGAGCGGATTGACCCATGAGTTTATCAAGGACTCATCTATCATAGTGTCAAATCCGCATTCTCTCCAGATAAGTTCACCAAGCTTGGTCGCCTTCCAATCATGCTTTCTCTGAGCTGTGGCAGGGGAGTTTGTGGAGCTTGCGGATGACATGTTTTCCTCAAGATTTTTGAGGTGAGGGGGAGTGTCAGGCTTTTTGGGAGTGTTTTTTAGAGGTGAAGAGTGGAGAGATGGAGTATGTTGAGATGGTGGTGGTGAGGGGATTTTTTCAGTGGTGATGGGGGACTCTAATGAATGGAAGTATCAAAGTGATGGAATTCTTCATCTTCACATCCCCCTCTTGAGGGATGCAACGGAGGTGCTTCCTCAAGCCATTGCTTAAGTCCATCCACCTTGGCACAAACTTCTTGAAATTGAGCTTTTATAGTCTCGGCCAATTGGAAATTGTTTGGAGCGGAGGAGTTGAAGAGCAGCTTGTGTATGTCTTTGGTAAGCTGGAGGATCTTAGGGCCATGGAAATTTGAAGTAAGGGTTTTCTGCATTCGGTTGATGGTTGAATGAAGAACAGAGATAGTGGACTCATAATCAGTATGAGTCTCATCTATCACTTTCTGAGATTGTGCAGCTTGATCCGCAATGGCTGCTTGAAGATCTTGTTTAATTGCGGTCACCTCAGTAGTGAGACGTTCCGCGGCAGCCATGAAGTCCTGATGGTCAGCCTTGCGGTTGTTGTCAAGGGACCGGATCCCCATTTCTACCTTGAGAGAGATGCGTTCAACAACCATACGCTATCTTGTCTCCAATCGTTCAATTCGCTCAATCAATGACTACGGTCCTGGAACTTCTTCTGATTCAGGTTGAGTAGGTTTAACCGCAACCAAAATTTGATCTACTTTGGCTTGAAGACTCATAAACTCCTTCCGGGTGACAACATCCTTCTTCTTCTTCTTTTTCTTTTCTTTAGGCTTGGAAGTTGAATGCTGAGAACCACTAGACTCCTCCTTCTTCAAACATCATTAGGTTGTCGTCTGAAGGAGTTGGTTTGTTGACCTCTTGGATGTCGTCATCATCAAGACCGAAGGTAGGGGCTGAGCTGAGTTCAATTGTAGGCCCCTCGTCTTAAGATGGGTTGACTGTGGGAGATGGAATAGGAGTTGGAGTAGGAGAAACGTTGTATGTAACTGCAGCTGCGCCTGAAGCTTGAGCTTTCATCATAGTTTCTGCCATTTGATCCATCCAGTTTTGAACCTTTTGGATCGTGGCAACGGTACGGGCATTGCTGATGGCATTCGCCCAATACTTGGCCACAGACATGATCTATTGTTCTTTTTGTTGCTGTTGTTTGATTTGTTGCTCCTTGCGGTCTTGGAAGGCCCATCGAAAGGCAACATATTTCTTGATTTCGGCATCAGTAGTTGGTTTATACCGACTCCAAGAATCACTTGAGTCATCTCCGTCAATTCTTTGGATACGCACCAAGGTGTCCCTTGGGTTCACGGATCCTTCCACATGTGTGCTCACCGTTCCTAAACCACCTGTAAAGGATGGAAGCAGAGTAGGATTTCCTGGGTTTCCTCGGTCTCCTTAACCTGTGGTCAAGTCTGGCCTCGACCCAGTTCTGGCATGGGCGAAAGAAGTGCCCTGCGGATGGATTGGTGTTTGAAGTGTTTGGGATATGTTCAGGAGGATGGAGTCTAACTCCTCGAAAGAAAAAACATGCAGTCGAGAAGCCCTGGAGAGCTTAGGGTGATGTCCAGATTCATCTGCTTGAGATATAACTGGGGGGCTATCTCCACGTTCAGATGGTGAAGATGATGAAACAATCTCACATGATGAGCTTGAGTGGTATTCGAGTGTGGTATGGAATGGATGTGCAGCCATCCCAAGGACTACTGGAGCCTTTTGAGAGGCTTCAGTATCGGTCCGGTCAAGCATATGGCTAGAGGTTTCGGTTGTTTTTCTTTTCTTGAGGATAGATATTGGTTGTCTATCTTCCTCAGAATTGCTGCTCGATACAGTGGTGGGTTTGGTTTTGCGTTTCATTGAGGGTGTGGTTTGTTTTGGAGCAGCCTTCTTAGGTGTGCTAGGTTTCTTCTTGGATTCCACCGTTTTTCTCCGTTGAGAAAGGTTAGATAGTGTAGTAGCAGAGGGGACTGCGGTACCCTCAGGGATAATGGTTGCGGGTGGAAGAGGTGGGGTAGAAGGGTATGGGGCAATACCCTCTGTAGCCTCTATGTGGTCTGAGACATCAGTAGTCTCAAGACCAAGCAAAGTAAGAATGTGGGTGGGAAGCCTGCGGATAGGTCCAAATAAAGTTTGATCAGAAGAAGGATTGTATCTTTTGAGATCCTTAGTGATAAAGAAGTTGATGTCACTGCTCATGTCAATGCCAGCATCCGTATGTAAGTCTGAGATGCATAATGACCAGAATCGAGCAAACGTGAGCTCTGTTGGGTTCTCCCTTGGGTGTTCTTTGGGAATATATTGAAGAAAATCGTCCCAAAGAATCTGGCCATAGTTGAGATCGTGGCCTGTGTAGATGCTCCATACCAATTCAAGCAGCTTCAAACCCATGTTGTCAATGCCTCCGGTTCTGCCAGATAAGCAGCGAATGACAAAGTGGCACACAAACTGCCTAACCGCAGGCAGTTGGTTCTTCTTAAACTCACCAATCCCTCGGATTGGTTTCTGATACCCCATCTGGTAGAGTGCGGTGGTGATGTCAGATAATGATGGTGTGAAGATCTTGATGGAGGGGTGAATCAGAAGATTAATGGCGGACAAGAACTTCTCTTTGGTCAAGATGACCAAGGAATCATTGATGAGGTTGAGATGCACTTCTTGAGGGTTCTCCAATGGGCGATATGAAGAAAAAGCACATTTGAAGAGTGTGCAAATGGGAACGACGTCTGTGAACACATCAAAAGGACCAAACAGAATATGGTTCTTGAGAAACTTGATCATCAGCTTGGTTGGGTCATTGTATGACGGGTGATCTTCAAAAACTGCTCGGAAATTGCTTGAAGCTAACGTTGGAGAGGCGGAACCAGTTGGATTCATGTAGCCTGAAGCCTTGGATTGTTTCTTAGATGCACCTGATTTCGCCATTATGAGAGAAGAAAATGGAGTTCTTGTGAGTTATGGGGGTTTTGAGAGTTGAGAGAGAACAATCAATAGTCAGAGAGCGTAAAGGATTATTAGGAAAGAAGACGGGTTTATAAAGGGGGCGAAAAAGTTTTAACCCTAGGTAAAAGGATAGAAAAAGGTAAGAAGTCGAATGGGGTTTTTGGGGGGAATCAATGGTTTTGTGGATTAAATCTCAGCCATACGAAAGTAAAAACGGGTTTAAAAAGATTTTGGGAGATTTCGAAAAGGGGTTTGCATTTAATGAAAGATCAGACGCATGTCAATACGTCAGGTAATCGTGGGGGTGATGAGAGAGAAAGTTGGAACTGATGGGACGTACGAGGGAGAGGAAAGGACAAATTAAGGATGAGTTTATTGGAAAATCGTTCTTTTTGTCATCATCCCTAAAATAGGTCTGATACGGGGATTATTCAGATAGAGAAAGTGACAGTTTCTAAAGGGAATGATTTATTTTATTTAATGAAGGATCATTAAATAGCACACAAAGATTCGAGAGTTGATGAAACTGTTGGAAGATATTAAGATGGTCGTAGATGGAGGCGTCATTGCGGTTGAGAATCTTCATTGCGGATGAAAAAGTATTGCGGTTGAGAGTCGTCATCGCGGATGCACAAAGGAAAGACAGTAGCAAGAAACTGAGAAAGAAAACTTCTACAAAAATTAGTAATAACAAACCATTAGGACCCATGAGAGATACGTATGACATATGGTTGCGGTACCTAGACTGCGGGACCAAAACCATCTATCATATGTAATTCTCAGTTAGAACCGCAATGGAGACCAATGATGGTCTGTGGTAGCTAACACTTCAGAAAGAATTGCGGGTCTGGATTCATCATTCCCAACATTTGTAAGAATACATTTAGTTTTGTAGAGTCAAGTGCTTTTGTAAAGACATCAACAATCTCTTCATGAGTAGGAACAAAGATGAGTTCAATATTACCTTTCAGAATATGATCTTTGATGAAATGATACCGTAACTCATTATGTTTTGTCTTGGAGTGCTGAATAGGATTATGAGAGATCTGTTGGATTAGTGTCTAAGTCCATAACTATTTTGGTATGTACTTGACCCGATGGTGCATGGTCCTTTTGGGTTGCCTTCACCAAAGCAACTTGATAGGATGAATTATGGAGAGAAAGGATTAAATATGATTTATTAATATATTATGAGAATAATATATTAAAGGAGAAATCATATTGTTTAATTAATATTAGTCAAGAATTAATAAGAATTAAGTTTGTGGCTAAAAGAGATTAATTAAACTTAAGGGACTGGAATTGTAATTATAAGATAATTGCAATTGGCCTACCGATTGCCTTATATTATAAGGTTGGACGAATTCTATGGGGAAACCCATTAGAAATCGTCCAAGGCCTTTAAGGAAAGGAGTCCATGGGTTGCTTAGGGCTTAAGCATCCAAATTAGGGTTTCCTTGTTAGATAACCCTAATAGCCTCACTATATATAGAACCCTTATGCTTCAAAAACGTGGTGAACAAATGGTCTAGGGTTTCCACACGTTTTTGAGTGTCTCCTTCTCTTCTCCTCTTCATCCTCTTGCTCTTGGTGATTGTGAACCATTAGAGGAGTGACATTTGTGACTCTAAGCTTTCTAAAGTCATTACAAGAAGGATTTGGGATTGTTATTGCTACATAACAATCAAGGTATGATCTAAACCCTAATTCATATGTTATATTGATTATCATATTCTAGATCTAGGGTTTATAGTCTTGGATGAATTGCATGTACAATAAAGAAACCTAAATCCAAGCATTAGGGTTTGTATGAGCACATAAGACGTTCTTATGACCAAAACCCATCAGTGGTATCAGAGCCTTGATTGGTTTCTATTGTATTGATGCATTATGTCGCTGAAAATCGAATTCTGGCTTACTGTTCGACCTGACTCGGCGAGTCACTACTTGGACTCGGCAAGTCAGCCCTACTCGGCGAGTTCCAAAGTGTGACTCGGCGAGTCGGAGCGTCAGACAGAGGAAATTTCGGATTTTGTTGCTGTTTTGCTTAAGGATAATTACCATATTTGCTTTAAACCTATAAAATACGAATTTTATTGTTTCTTAATGAATATCCTTGCCAAAACACAAGATAATTACCAATTGATTAGATGATAACTTCCTTATATGATAAAGATTGGATTATTTGTATTAATTGGGTAACTTATTTTGCAAGAAATTGAAATTAGGTCAAATATAGATAATGATGAAATTAATTGTTTAATTTATATTATTTGTTATTTGATCCTTGTGTTATGAAAAGTTTCAAATTTTCCCCTTTAGGTTTTATAGTTTAAATTTGAACTCAAAAGTTTAGATTTGAAATTTAAATAGTTGAAACCCTAATGTTTTGAAAAGGTTTCAAAACTTGCCCTCAAGTTTTGGAATTTAAATTATGATTAAAAGTTTAATTTCGATGTATATTTAAATTCTAAACCCTAATGTTTTGAAATGTTTCAAAACTTGCCCTCAAGTTTTGGAATTTAAATTATGATTAAAAGTTTAATTTCGATGTATATTTAAATTCTAAACCCTAATGTTTTGAAATGTTTCAAAACTTTCCCTCAAGTTTTGGAATTTAAATTATGATTAAAAGGTTTAATTTGGGAATGTTAAATTCTAAAACCCAAGTCATGTTTTGAAAAGATTCAAATCACACCCTTATGGTTTTATTAATTAATTAAGGTGTATAATTAAAAGAGATTTAATAAATCCATAAATTTTTGGTTTACAATTTAATTGAATTAAAAGTATAATTGTTAAATTTGACCACCTAGTATTTTAAAAGTGTAAAATACACCATATACTATATATAACATTAAAAGTCTAACATTATATATATGTATGAGTAAAAGTCAATCTTACCGTTAGTAGGCCTCATTCACGAAGCTAGTCTATAAGGGGTGTTTAAGGAAATTGCCTATAAAATGGCGATTGAATGGGTATCCACTCTTACCCACCGCACTCTTGACTAGTGGAGGGTCGTTAGCCGAATGGGTATGATAGGACAAAACCTTCCATTATAAGTATAATGAAGTACAAAAGTAAGTAAATGTTTTACAAATTCCCAATCTTAGTTACTTAGGAAAAAGTGAATTGATGCAATTCCATGAAATTACACTTTGTGCCCTTGCGAAGACGTTAGTTGTGACAACTCGAAATTTCCATTTTGTACGAACATTAGCTATTCAATAGAAGCATGTCCAGTTTCAATGAATTTCAAACTTTTCCGAATAAGTTTGTGTACATTAGGGTTTACGTTTAAGGAGATATCAGGAGAGTGGATGCTCATGGGTTTGTGAAACTTGAGCATTTCAAAACTTCATAATGTTAGAGTCCAATTCCGGAATAAAAATATTTTCTGCCAAAAATATTTTAGGACTATAAATAGATTTCTGAACTAAATTCATTCATTATTCACATTTGCAACTAGAGAAAAGCCGTTTTCTCTCTCATGGATCTTCGGGTTTTCATCCCAAATCGTGAGTACACTTCTCTAGTTGTGTTATAATGCATGTTTTATGCTTAATAACATAGATTGCATGTCAAATATATGTGATTCGGGAGTTTACCGCCCAAGAACGTTCTTAGGGAGTAAACTCCAAAATGAAGCTTAAAGGCCATCTAGTCCCATTTCCTTGTTAGGTAACTAGTTTAGGATAATATGTATGATCATTTGAGACTAGAAAACAATCAAGAACACATATCTTTAGGTGTTTACGACCCAAGAGTTTCTTGGACCGTGAACACCAAATTCAAGGGCTTAAATGTGCCCTAATCACTCCTAAAGGCTTTAGACTTTAATCCTCAACTACTTCTAGCTAATATGGGGACATTAACACATCAAAAACACCCCTTAAAGGGAGTTTACGGACAATAGAATATTCATAGGCCGTAAACACCAAATAAGGACACCAAAGTGTGCCTAGGGTCCTCCATAGCCTTAAACAAATGCCTTGAAAGTATTCTACTTGTGTTTGGGACTTGAAAGAATTAAAACACCCATCCCATGAGAGTTTATGGCCGTAAACTCTAAGGGATATGGTCTTTTGGCCGTAAACTCCTCAAATGAGTATTATCTACGCCCTAAACTACCCACAGGATTAAACCACCAAGCTAGGCTTATTCTAGAAATCATTTAGCACTTTAAAACACCTATTACCACTAAGATTGGAGTTCACGGCCGTAAACTCAAGGGTTTACGACCGTAAATTCCTTGTGTGGGGTTTATTGGGTAGTAAACTCTTATATAAGGCCCTTTGATACATTAAACCCCTTTAGCCTTGTCCCATAACAACCTAGAAGCAACCCTTAGGACCTATAACACTTATACCAAGTGTTTACCTGTTCCTGAGTGTCCCAACTTATTTCATCAAGTTATTATTTGGCTAATTAGTTATATATATGCTCATTATATGATAACTAGGCTCGTGCGTGTGAACAAGTCTCTGTTTGCCACCTAGCACGGTATCCGACACTTCAATCCAATCCACTCACCACAAGTGAGTTCATACCCCTTTAATTAACCTTTGAAATACTTTTAAATGTTTTAAATACTTTATGGGGGGATACAAGTTAAATGCTTATAGTTATTGCATCAATCACATGTGATTACATCAATCACATGTGATTAATAACTAGAAAACCAATGATTTTATCACTGTTCAAGCTGTTTATCAAACTGTTTTACTTCAAAATGTTTTACAAACTCTTTTACTTATCAAATGCTTTTATTAAACTTTGTTTTACTTCTTATAAATTGCATGTCCATATATGTATAGATATATAAGCAATGTTTAAAGGGCTTAGGAAGGCCATCCGCCCTATTTCCTTTTTCTCGATTTGGATGTGGTCTGGTGGGATTTCGGGTAGCCCTCAGAAGGTCGTTTCAATATTAATTATATATCAAATGTACATATATAGACATAAAAGTACTCCTTTATTCATACTTATCAGTACATCATCAGTAAGTTACCATCGGGGTAACACAGGATCATACTACTACAATTTCTAGATCAATGAGTCAGTTCATTCATGAGTCAATACTTATTACTATGAGTACATATACAACTATGCTAGATAGAGAACATATACAACTATAATAGACAGAGAACATATACAACTATACTAGAACAGTTCATTACATTACATATACAAGAATACGTTAACAATTGTGATCCACTGTATCGGAGCATGCCTTAAATGTTATGGCCCGAGTTGTAGCCAAAATTCTCTTGGAGGGAGAGCGTGAGTTTGCGTATAGATCTATACTGGATTGACTATCCTACACCTTCCTGCTAGCTACAGCCGGACCTGCAGGTCTGCCGGTGCCAAACGTCATTTCGTTATTACGACCATTCGTATGTCGTTGTTACCAGTCGATAGTATGGTGCAATTAGTCACATTAATACCTTAATATAAATCCGGTTTAAGGTAGTTAGTACAACAGCAGTTCCTATAATACAACACTACAATACTACAATGATTTACCCATTACATATATTTAGTGATTATTTCACTTAAACATTAATGTACAAACTATATTTTGTTAAATGATAGTTACACTTGGGAAATTACACACTTTTACAACAAACGAGCATACAAAACAGTTAAGCCTTGGTAGAAGGCTACTTTAATAGAAAATATAGGTTTTTCTGAGAAATTCAAACTTTTACAAACACTTACAAACATTTGCTTACAGTTTACAACTTATACTTGAGACAGGTTCAAACGTTTTTGATAACAAACACCAACACTAAAATACTTATGAACTCACCAGCTTAATGATGATAAACTCTTTCAAAATAACTTGTATTCTCAGGTCATCAGTAGACAGGTACTAAGGCCAGCTTTTGAGAAGATGGAGCACATCCAAGACTCATCTTATTATTTTGATTTACATTATTTTTGGTGTCTATAACTGTACATAACACGCTTATATTAAAATTATATATTTAATGCAATGGATGATGTTGTTTGCTTATTTACATTTACTGTGTTGTGATACTTTACATGACGTTCTCCGCCCCAGAACGTTTCCGCCGTTCTTGGTTTTGGGGTGTGACGGATTGGTATCAGAGCATTGTTTATAGTGAATCAAGTATATCAACGCATAAAAGATATACTAAACTATAAACCTATTAGGGATTAAAGCACTCTGACCAAGAGTCTATACTTTAAATATTAAAATATTTAATTAAGTATACTAGTCTGCATTCATACTAAAATCAGTGTCACAATGACAAGAACAAAAGCATTACGATTGTTAAATATCACAAGTGAGCTCGGGGATGTATGGTCAGTCCTGGGAATGGCATAGCCTGATCAACTATGTTGGTCCTAGGAGTGATTAGCATATGCCCTAGAATGGTTGTGATGTGTTAACAAGTCTATAAACTTACCAACAATACCACAAGAAGATTAGTAGAACTTAAACTTAAAATACTATAGGTGTATTTTGTACTACTAGTTACATGTATACTATATTGTTATACCTCTCTTCTCGCGTAGATTTAAATGGCTGGATTCCATCACGGCGACCCGTACTTTCCAAATGAAGGCAATGTCGGGTGGATCGAAGAAGAGCCCGAAGATGAGCATCCAATCCCTTTGGATGATCACCTCGTAGAAGGCTTTTCTGATGGATCTGACTCCGAGCCTGAAGTCAACAACCTACCGCTAGTAGGTCAAGCCCCGAACAACAACCCCCGACCAGCTTTTCCAGGTCCTACTCCCTTGTGGGCAACCAACTTGAATCGCTGGAGTGATGAACAGGGTGAACCCTTACCATACTTTGGGGACCGAAGCTTTTACAACGTCAGTGAAGGTGGTTCTGCTGACCGAGCTCTGCCCGTCATTATCCGCAGAATAGCTCGTAATGTTGAGCAAGGTCGAGCAGCCATCGACCGGGTCATGGAGATTGATGCCAACTCTGGTGTCAACACAGTCCGCATCCGCCGTCTTGAAGAAGACATGGAACGGACCCGGAGAACCAATGAAACCCTGCAGCAACAACTGGCTGCCTCCCGAGCTGAAGTCTTGGAACTTCGAGCCCGCCAGAGGGCTCAGGAGCGACACCTTCAAGAGGTATTTCGTCAAGTGTCAGACCTCAGGGCTCGCCCGAGGAATTCCCATCGCCGTTAGATGATGTCTAGTACATCTCTGTCTTTTGGATTACAGATAGGCTTTAACATCTGTGCTCTATGTAGCACTTGTCTGTAAAATATTCCTAACTTTCAGTACTCTAATTAGGAATCTAAGAACTGTCAAACTTTTCTGTATGGTATGATGTAAGGCCTACTGTTAGGTCGATTTTCCCTGAACTTATTCCATCGGTAATACCGGTATTATTAACATGCATCTAATCTGTGGGAAAAATCTGTACATTTGAGTTTTTCCTACTAATATTCCTTGATGTGATCTCAAACACCCATTCAACTGTTGGACTATGGTTAGTTAATCCATGTGTCACTCTCACGTTGCTTACAAATTGATTCTTACCATTTTTCTTATCTTTATAAACTTATATCTGAAAGATGCCTCCTCGCAAATCTCCCAGGAATAACCCTGCACCTCCACCGCCTCCTCCGCCTCCGGTCATCGATACTGCAACCCTGAATGCTGCTGTAGCTACAGCAGTGGCAACTGCCATGGCTCAGTATCACTCATCTGATGCCAGCAGAGGTGGAACCCCTGTTGAATCAATTCCAGTTGAAAACCCTGTGCGCTCGAGAGAGTGCTCCTACAAGGATTTCACCAATTGCAAGCCGAAGTCCTTCCATGGCACCGGCGGAGTCATTGCCCTCTCGCAATGGTTCGAGAAGACTGAATCAGTCTTCGCAATCTGTTCATGCCCTGCTGCGAGCAAAGTCAAATATGCCGCATGCACCTTTGAGGGAAAGGCCCTGACATGGTGGAACGGCCACGTTAAAGCTCTAACCCTCGTCGTAGCCAACGACGTGGGCTGGGAAACGATGAAAGACCTCATGATTGAGGAATACTGCCCGAGGGACGAAGTCCAGAAATTGGAGCAGGAACTTTGGAACCTGACTATGAAGGGCACCAACGTGGTCGCTTATACTGCCCGATTCAGCGAATTGATAGCCCTCTGCCCCAATATGGTTCCCACTGAAGGGAAAAAGATCGAAAGGTACATATGGGGGTTAGTGCCTCCGTATCAGGGGAATGTCCTAGCATCAAACCCCGCTACCTTCGACAGTGCCAAGAGACTGGCACAGCGACTCATTGACCATGGAGTCAAAACCCTTGCAACAACAACCACCCTAACCATCCCGGAACCCTCCAAACCCGCTGACACCAAGCGGAAGTTCTGGGACGAAAAGAAGAAGCAGCGAGCTGCCAAAAAGCAGCAAATTGTGGCAGTGCATGCCGCGGTTACCCTTGCTGCTGCTACTGCTTCGATAAAGCAGTATGCTGGGAGTTTGCCTAAGTGCAACAAATGCAACTTCCACCACAACGGCCCCTGCCGTGAAATGCAGTGCTCTAACTGCAACAGGAAAGGACACATCGCCCGTTTCTGTAAGTTCCCGGCACAACCGATCACCCAAGTCCCCGGCTCTGGCGCGAGCTCGACCTGCTATGGATGTGGCGAAGCAGGCCACTTTAAGAGGGACTGCTCCAAAGCGAAGAATGCTGGAGGAGCAGGGAGGGTACTAGCTATAGGCCACGGGGAAGCAGTTGCTGACCCGACAGTGGTGACTGGTACGTTCCTCCTCGATAACTCCTATGCATGCATTCTGTTCGATAGTGTTGCGGAGCGACGCTTCGTAAACCACAAATTTGCTCGCATGCTTAAGAAACAACCACACACACTTAAGGAACAATTCACAGTAGAAATGGCTAATGGGAAAACAGAAAGTACGAATAGCATATACTTAGGCTGTACCCTAACTCTAGACAACCATTCATTCCCAATCGACCTTATGTCGGTCTCAATTAAAAGCTTCGACGTTATCATCGGCATGGATTGGTTAAGTCTTCATCGCGCCGACATCATGTGCTTCGAGAAAGTAGTCCATTTAAACCTCCCATCTAACGAAACTCTTATAGTCTACGGCGACAAACCCGGTGCGAAGTATCTGCGTACAGAATACCATGCATTCCTTGCTCACGTCGTCGACACGAGCCTCGAAACGAAAGAACTAAAGAACATCCCAGTAGTGAGCGACTTCCCTGACATTTTCCCAGAAGTGCTACCTAGATTACCTCCGCAACTACAGGTCGAGTTCAGAATCGACTTAGTCCCAGGAGCTACCCCAGTAGCCAAGTCGCCCTACCGTTTAGCACCAGCTGAGATGCAGGAACTCTCTGGCCAACTTAACGAACTGCTCAGCAAGGGCTTTATAAGACCAAGTTTCTCACCTTGGGGAGCACCGGTTTTGTTCGTTAAGAAGAAAGACAGATCATTCCGTATGTGTATCGACTACAGAGAACTCAACAAACTGACGGTCAAAAATCGTTACCCTCTGCCTTGCATAGACGATCTATTTAACCAACTGCAAGGGGCGAACTATTTTTCCAAAATTGATCTGAGATCCGGATATCACCAGTTACGAGTACTAGAGGAGGATGTGCCGAAGACAGTCTTCCAAACTCGTTACGGACACTACGAGTTCGTGGTGATGCCATTCGGATTGACCAATGAGCCCGCAGTTTTCATGGATCTGATGAATAGAGTATGCCGACCTTACTTGGATCAGTTCGTCATCGTTTTCATTGACGACATCCTGATCTACTCCCGAAGTAAGGAAGAGCATGGCGATCACCTGCGACAAGTTCTAGGGACATTACGTAAGGAAAAACTTTATGCGAAGTTCTCGAAATGTGAATTTTGGATCCGAAGAGTCGAATTCTTAGGACACATGGTAAGCAAAGAGGGAATCCACGTGGACCCATCCAAAATTAAAGCCATTGAGAACTGGTCAGCACCAAAGACGCCTACTGAAATTCGTCAATTTCTAGGCCTCGCTGGCTACTACCGCAGGTTCATACAGAACTTCTCCCGAATAGCGAAACCTCTGACAACCCTGACCCAGAAAGGCGTGGCCTTTGACTGGGAAGAGAGACAGGAGAGAGCGTTCCAAACGCTCAAGCGAGCCTTGTGCACCGCACCAATACTATCCCTTCCCGAAGGGATAGAAGACTTCGTAGTCTATTGCGATGCATCAAATCAAGGGCTCGGGTGTGTTCTGATGCAGCGAGGTAAGGTCATCGCCTACGCCTCGAGGCAATTGAAGACACACGAAGTTAACTACACGACCCACGATCTTGAACTAGGAGCAGTGGTGTTTGCTCTGAAGATCTGGAGACATTACTTGTACGGAACGAAAAGCACTATTTTTACCGACCACAAGAGTTTACAACACATTTTCGATCAGAAGGAGCTCAACATGAGACAACGACGGTGGGTCGAGCTACTCAGTGACTATGAATGCGATATTCGTTATCATCCGGGTAAAGCCAACGTAGTAGCAGACGCCCTAAGTCGGAAGGAATATTCTGGTCGTAAAGTCAAGTCATTGTCAATAACCATCCATTCACACTTGTCTAAGCAAATTCAGGCGGCCCAACTTGAAGCCATGAAACCTGAAAATGTGACGAGTGAATCCCTTAGAGGAATGGAAAAGAATTTAGAAGCCAAGGGTGACGGAGCCTTATATTTCATGAACCGGATCTGGAGACCGAAGCACGGTGGTTTTCGAGACTTGGTCATGACCAAGGCGCACAACACTCGGTATTCTGTCCACCCAGGTTCAGATAAGATGTATCTGGATCTTAAAAAGCTATATTGGTGGCCTAATATGAAAGCAGAGATTGCTACCTTCGTAAGTAAATGCCTTACTTGCGCAAAGGTTAAGGTCGAGTACCAGAAGCCCTATGGTTTACTGCAACAACCAGAGATTCCAGAATGGAAGTGGGAGCGGATCATTATGGATTTCATAACCAAGTTGCCCAAGACAACGGGTAGACTTGATACCATATGGGTCATCGTCGATAGATTGACCAAGTCTGCACACTTCCTGCCTATCAAAGAAACTGACAAGATGGAGAAACTTACGAGAACATACATTAGGGAAATCGTACGGCTATATGGTGTACCTATGTCCATTATCTCTGATAGAGAAAGTAGGTTCACCTCAAGATTCTGGCAACCACTACAACATTCCCTAGGAACAAGGCTGGACATGAGCACAGCCTACCATCCACAGACCGACGGACAGAGTGAGAGGACCATCCAAACATTGGAAGATATGTTGCGAGCCTGTGTGATTCACTTTGGAAAGGCATGGGATACTCATTTACCCCTTGTCGAGTTTTCCTATAATAACAGTTACCACATGAGCATCAAGGCTGCTCCATTTGAAGCCCTCTACGGCCGAAAGTGCAAATCCCCTCTGTGCTGGGCTGAGGTGGGGGATACCCAATTAGCTAGGGGGCAAGCTTCCGACAGTACTCTCACCGGTCCGGAGATCATTCGGGAAACGACAGAGAAAATCGTTCAGATTCGTGAACGATTGAAAGCCTCTAGAGACCGACAGAAGAGCTACGCTGACAAGCGAAGAAAACCTTTGAAATTTCAGGTGGGAGACCGAGTCCTTCTCAAAGTCTCACCCTGGAAGGGCTTGATACGCTTCGGAAAGCGTGGGAAGCTTAATCCGAGGTACATAGGGCCTTTCGAGATTCTTGCAAGAGTCGGCCCCGTAGCATACAAACTCGAGCTACCCGACGCACTTCGTAACATACATTCTACATTCCACGTATCTAACTTGAAAAAGTGTCTGTCCGACGAGACTCTTGTAATCCCACTCGACGAGATCGAGATCAACGAGAGCCTCAACTTCGTGGAAGAACCAGTAGAGATCATGGACCGTGAGGTAAAGCAGAGGAAGCAAAGTCGTATCCCTATCGTGAAGGTTCGCTAGAACGCCAAGCGAGGACCGGAATTCACTTGGGAACGCGAGGATCAGATGAAACTGAAATACCCTCATCTTTTCGCTTAATTGTTTGTAAATTCTTATTTGCTTAAATTCTATTTTCGGGACGAAATTCCTTCTAACGGGGGGATGATGTGACAACTCGAAATTTCCATTTTGTACGAACATTAGCTATTCAATAGAAGCTAGTCCAGTTTCAATGAATTTCAGAGTTTTCCAAATAAGTTTGTGTACATTAGGGTTTACGTTTAAGGAGATATCAGGAGAGTGGATGCTCATGGGTTTGTGAAAACTTGAGCATTTCAAAACTTCATAATGTTAGAGTCCAATTCCGGAATAAAAATATTTTCTGCCAAAAATATTTTAGGACTATAAATAGATTTTTGAACTAAATTCATTCATTATTCACATTTCCAACTAGAGAAAAGCCGTTTTCTCTCTCACGGATCTTCGGGTTTTCATCCCAAATCGTGAGTACACTTCTCTACTTGTGTTATAATGCATGTTTTATGCTTAATAACATAGATTGCATGTCAAATATATGTGATTCGGGAGTTTACCGCCCAAGAACGTTCTTGGGGAGTAAACTACAAAATGAAGCTTAAAGGCCATCTAGTGTAACAACGGAAATTTTTTAAAAAAAAATTTCATTTCTTAAAAATATGTTTCCATCCAAAATAAGTCATAAAGATTCAATGTATCATGTCATAATACAAATCATATAAATCCCAAGATCATAAATCCTCCATCAGTGTGTACAGATCACGTCGGCGCCTTCCCACGGTCCTCGCTGGTACCTGAAACACATATAACAACAACTGTAAGAATGAATGCTTAGTGAGTTCCCCAAAATACAACCTACGCACATACGCCTTTCCAGGCCCTGACCTTCCGGTCCATGTGTCTCAGGGGACTTCCGTCCCGACTAGGTAAACCTTCTGGTCCTACCCACGCCAACCTTACGGTCCACATTACAACGCCTTCCGGCCCATAACATAATGCCTTCCGGCCCATATCAAGCATATCATACATGGCACATATAACGATTAACTTATCACACACAACACATATATCTCATACCATATCCGACCTTCCGGTCACACAGTCAAACCCTTCCGGGTATAGTATAGTGAGAAGACTCACCTCGTGGAAAGTCTAAGATCTCGTGTCCTCGCTAACACCGACCCCGAACGACGGCTCAAGCTCGCCTAAACATAAAAATATCATTTATTACACAAGGACTTCCACCACTTAGAACTTTACTCCTTATCATCATTCCTCAAAGGGTAAAAGACCATTTATTACACAAGGACTTCCTTGACCTAAAGTCCTCAAGTTGACCAAAACCCTAAAAGTCAATAAAAGTCAAACCCTGAGAGTACGCGGGGCTTACTCTAGATGTACGCGGGGCGTACGTCGCCAACCCCTCCCTGATCGGGGTCTCCACCCGGTACGCTGCGTGTACTGGAAGTTACGCCCAGCGTAATCCCTAAAATCAGCCACTCTCCATTTCTGGTCTTAATCGGTTAAGCCATTACTTCCACTTCTAGATCCGACTCTTCTAGTGTGTCTAAACCCAAAAAGTCGAGACCTTTAAGCCTTGGCACGGCTGTAAAGGCTCCAACATCACATAACAACCCTTTATTCAAACTCAAGGACCTAGATCTCATGCATGGTGCAAACCCCACGTCCAAGATGCCATTTTTATGAGTCTACAACCCCAATAGATCAGAAACATGAAGTATCTAAGCTTATGGAGGCCATTTGCACAAAAGTCTCCACCTTTGGGACTTAAACCCTAGAAAATGACCTTTTAAGCATACAACAAGAACCAAGTGACAAGATCCGAACTTTATACCTGGAAATGAAGCTTTAGCCCTTGCAAGGTTCAGATCTACACTTGAGCATCACTTCTAGCCTCTCCAACAAGCTCTTCTTCTCCTTTGCAACCTTGAAATGACACCACCAAGCTTAGAATACACACACAATGGCCTAAGAACGAGGGTACACTCTTTTTAGGGTTTCACTCTAAGGGATGGTGGCTGAGAAGACTAGCCACATGTTCCTTTTATAGCCCCATCAAAGGAATTTAGGGTTTGGGTCTGAATAAGTTACATCGGGCGTAACCTTGGGTACGCCCCGCGTACCTGAGGGGAAACGCGTCCAAATGAGGCGCGCGAGTACGCGCAGCGTACACCTTGTACGCCCAGCGTACTCGCCTACCATGAAAACCCTAAATCATCAACTTAACCAAGATGTAAGGCCAAAAGAAGAATACCTTGATTTCAGGCTGTTACAATTCTCCCCCACTAGAATCAGACTTCGGCCCTGAAGTCTCATACTGAAAACAACTCTGGATACTGATCCCACATCTCAGACTCGTGTCTCCCATGTTAGCTCGGACCCCTTCCGATGTTGCCACTGCACTTGTACCAGAGTTACTTGCTTGTTCCTCAAAACCTTAACTTTCCGATCCCTGATCGCTACTGGTCTCTTCACATAGTTCAGGCCTGCATCCACCTGAATATCATCCAATGGCACCACTGCCGACTCGTCGGCAATACATTTCCTCAACTGCGAGACATGAAAGGTATCATGAATCTGCCCCAACTCAACAGGTAGCTCCAACCGGTAGGCTACCCGGCCTACCCTAGCAATTACCCTGAAGGGTCCAATATACCGGGGTCCCAACTTGCCCCTTTTCCTGAATCGTATCACCCCTTTCCAAGGAGAGACCTTTAGGAGCACAAGGTCGCCAACTTGAAACTCGAGCTCGGACCGCCGCCTATCCGCATAACTCTTCTGGCGACTCTGCGCAGTCAACAACCTCTGCCTGACCTGCTGAATCTGCTCGGTCGTCTGGAGTACAATCTCCGTGCTACCCATCACCCTCTGCCCCACTTCTCCCTAACAGATGGGGGTGCGCCACCTACGAGTATACAACAGCTCAAAGGGTGGCATACCAATGCTCGAATGATGGTTGTTGTTGTACGAAAACAATGCTAAAGGCAGATAGGTGTCCCAGCTCCCTGCAAAATCCAAAACACATGCACGGAGCATATCCTCAAGCGTATGAATCGTCCGCTCGCTTTGTCCGTCTGTTTGCGGGTGGTATGCGGTACTGAAATGCTGTCTTGTACCCAACTCCTCATGAAACTTCTTCCAAAACCTGGAAGTAAAACGCACATCACGATTTGAAACAATCGACATCGGAACCCCATGCCGCGATACCACTTCCCTCACGTATAATTCCGCCAACTTCTCCGCAGAAGAGCTCTCGCTGATGGCTAGAAAATGAGCGCTCTTCGTCAATCTATCCACGATCACCCAAATCACGTCGACTCCCCTCGCAGTCTGTGGCAATTTGGTGATAAAATCCATTGTAATCTGTTCCCACTTCCATTCAGGAATCTCTAGCGGCTGCAACTTACCGTGCGGACGTTGGTGCTCGGCCTTAACCTGCCGACAAGTCAGGCATCTCTCAACAAACCATGCAACATCCCTTTTCATACAGGGCCACTAATACTCCTTCCTTAGGTCCAAATACATTTTCGTAGCCCCAGGATGAATCAAGAATTTCGATCGATGCGCTTCCTCCATCAAAATAGTATGCGTACCGCCCAAAAACGGTACCCAAATCCGACCCTGGAAAGTCATAAGCCCTCGACCATCCATAACGAATCCTGATACCTGACCCACAACCCGCTCCCTCTTCTGGTTTTCTGGTTTCACAGCCTCAGCCTGAGCTCCTCGAATGGTATCTAAAATCGGGGTCATCACCGTCAACCTCATACAAATATCTCGAATCGGGGCGCTTTCCGCCCTACGACTCAACGTGTCAGCTACCACATTAGCCTTATCCGGGTGGTACAGGATCTCACAATCGTAATCCTTCACCACGTCCAACCATCTCCTCTGTCGCATATTCAAGTTTGGCTGATCCATCAAGTACTTCAGACTCTTGTGGTCCGTGTAGATGGGACACCGAACCCCATAAAGATAATGCCGCCAGATCTTGAGGGCAAACACCACGGCCCCCAATTCCAGGTCGTGGGTGGGATATCTCGACTCATGAGGCTTCAACTGCCTCGAAGCATACGCTATCACATGCCCCCTCTGCATAAGCACCGCCCCTAAACCCGATATAGATGCATCACAGTACACCACAAAATCCTCCATCCCTTCCGGGAATGCAAGCACCGGGGCCTCGCACAATTTCTGACGAAGGGTCTCGAATGAGGACTGCTGCTCTGGTCCCCACGAAAATGCAACACCCTTTCGGGTCATCCTAGTAAGTGGCACGACGATCATGGAGAAATCCTTGATAAACCTGCGATAATATCCAGCCAAACCCAGAAAGCTCCTAATCTCTGTGGGCGATCTCGGCACTTCCCATCTCATCACCGCCTCTGTCTTGGCCGGATCGACCAAAATCCCTTTCTGGTTAACGAGGTGCCCTAAGAACTAGACCTCTCGTAACCAGAAATCACACTTGGAGAATTTGGCATACAGCCTCTCCGACTTCAGAACTCCAAGAATCTCCCTCAAATGCTCCTCGTGCTGCTCCCTAGACCTCGAATATACCAGAATATCATCAATGAATACGATCACCGACCAATCCAGCATCGGCCTGCAAACCCTATTCATGAGATCCATGAACGCAACTGGGGCATTGGTGAGCCCAAAAGACATCACCACAAACTCATAATGCCCATAACGAGTTCTGAAAGCAGTCTTCTGAATATCTTCATCTCGAACCCTCATCTGATGATAACCCGACCTTAAGTCTATCTTGGAGAACCAAGATGCCCCCTGCAACTGATCGAACAGATCGTCGATCCTAGGTAACGGATACCAGTTCTTAACCGTCAACTTGTTCAACTCCCGGTAATCGATACACATCCGGTGTGAACCATCCTTTTTCTTGACGAAAAAAATCGGTGCTCCCCAAGGTGAACTACTCGGTTGAATAAACCCCTTCCCCAACAGCTCCTGAAGCTGCGAGGATAACTGCTGCATTTCTGGTGGAGCGAGACGATAAGGTGCCTTGGCGATGGGCGCCGCTCCCGGAACCAAATCGATACGGAACTCCACTTGCCTTTCTGGAGGCACACCTGGTAACTCTTCGGGGAACACATTCGAAAACTCGCATACAACAGGAACGTCATCCACTGATTTGGGCCTTCCCGCGGCCAATCGAGTATCCGTCACGTAGGCAATGAATCCATTGCAGCCCTGCTACAAACTCTGCCTCGCCCTGGCAGCCGAACAAAACGCCGACCCACACCGGGTCCCCTCGCCATACACCGTAAGCACTCCCCCACTAGGGTCTCGAATCGTCACCAACTGTCTCTCGTAGTCAATGACTGCCCCAAACTTACTCAACCAGTCCATGCCCACGATAACGCAGACATCCCCCATCGCTATAGGAACCAAGTCTATAGGGAATTTGACACCAAAAATCTCGAGCACACATCCTCGAATCACGTCTGTGGCATATATCACTTTCTCATCAGCTATGGAAACCCTCAGAGGTCGACTCATCACTTCTTGATCAATACCGAGGTGCTGACTAAAAGCCAGAGATACGAAAGACCGACTCGCACCCGAGTCAAATAATACTAAAGCAGGTACAGAGTTCACAAGAAAAGTACCTACGCATATAATGAAATAAGCGCAACATCTCATAAAAGAACAATAAATACATGAAAGAATACATACCAGCCACAACATCAGGCGCCGCGCGGACCTCCTCCGCAGTCAACTGGAAAGCTCTCCCACGAGCCCTCGGGGCCTCGGCCTTCACTGGTCGAGTCTCAGTAGCCCTGGCAGCAGGTGCAGATCCCTGGAGAAGCTGAGGGCACTCGGCCTTCCGATGTCCGGTCTGATTGCAATTAAAGCAAACCATAAACCCCTTAGGGAAATCCCTAGCAATGTGCCCCTCCTTGCCACACTTGTAGCAAGCACCTGATCGACATATCCCCTCGTGACCCTTGCCGCACTTTCCGCAAGTGCGGCCCTTCTGACCTCCCGTCCTCGAATCGGCGGTCTTGGTCCGCTTGGCTGCCGTTGGGACTGAGCCGGCCGCCGATCCACCCGTTGAGACTCGGCCTCCTCCTTGGCCTGGGTCTCCAACTCAATCTCGCGCTTCCTGGCATTCACCTGAAGCTCAGCAAAAGTCTGGTATGATGAGTTCGATACAAACTCCCGGATATCCCTCCTCAGCACACCCAAATACCGGCTCATCCGAGTCTGCTCCGTGGACACCTACTCGGGGCAGAACATCGCCCTCTCATGAAACTTCCTTGTGATCACCGTGACAGAATCATTACCCTGCTTGAGGGATAATAACTCCTGAACCAACCATTCCCTCTCTACCGGGGGAACGTACTTGTCTTTGAACATAGTGGTAAACCTCTCCCATGTCACAGCTGAAACCTCTGCCAGAGTGAAGTTCGCCGTCACGAACTTCCACCAATCCTTTGCTCCCAGGCAGAGCTGGCTCAAGGCGAACCGTACCCTCAGATGCTCCGGACATGAGCAAGTGTAGAAGCATCCCTCGATATCAGCAATCCATCTCATCGCAGCGATTGGATCCTGCGTCCCGTCAAACTCAGGTGGCTTTGTGTTGCTGAACTCCCGGAACAGCAACGAGTCACCTCCCTGTGGTCTGGCAGCGGCTACAGTTGCGGTAGCTGCAGCGGCTGCAGCCTCAGTCAACACGGCGTACCGCTCATCAAATGGCTCCATCAATGTGGTCTTAATAGACCCAAACATCTCCGGAATCTCATCCCGAATCGCTGCAGCCACCTCCTCATGAATCATCTGACGAATCTCCTCGTCACTCACACTGCTCGTACTGGGTCTGTGGTGTGGTCCAACCATGATGCCTCTGAAATACAACATAGAAATATCAAAGACTCTATCGAGCATAATCGCACTCGATAACGCAACCCTACTCAGTCTCCGATACCAAGGGATTCTTACTTGGATTGCCCACTGACCCGGTGTCTTCGGTAGTACGGGCCCAATACTACCGACTACACCGCATCAGCATTCACCCCAAGTCCTCCTCCCCAAACCCCGGATCCTGAGTACTCTATTCTTGCCATGCACTAGCTACCCACTCGCTCTCAAAGCACCTCATAGCAACAGATTTCCCTAGAATAAGGCATCACAAATCAGGCCAGTCTAGTCCAAATATGAATACCTAGTCTTCTAGCATGCGTATCAAATCATATCATATTTCATAACACATATTTTAAGGGTATTTTGGGGATTTTTACCGTTCGGGCGCTGGCTGATCGTACACGCTGCTTCATCCTTGGTTATCACAAAATCCTTTATAAAAATTTTATGCTTTTGTTTTTGAAAGATTTCCTCAAATCCTCGGTTTGAGTTCAGTTACGCCCGAAGGTGCACCTGAATCCCTCAAACCTAGGCTCTGATACCAACTTGTAACAACGGAAATTTTTAAAACAAAATTTTCATTTCTTAAAAATATATTTCCATCCAAAATAAGTCATAAAGACTCAATGTATCATGTCATAATACAAATCATATAAATCCCAAGATTATAAATCCTCCATCAGTGTGTACAGATCACGTCGGCACCTTCCCACGGTCCTCGCTGGTACCTGAAACACAAATCACAACAACTGTCAGCATAAATGCTTAGTGAGTTCCCCAAAATACAACCTATGCACATACGCCTTTCCAGGCCCTGACCTTCCGGTCCATGTGTCTCAGGAGACTTCCGTCCCGACTAGGTAAACCTTCCGGTCCTACCCACGCCAACCTTACGGTCCACATTACAATGCCTTCCGACCCATAACATAATGCCTTCCGGCCCATATCAAGCATATCATACATGGCACATATAACGATTAACTTATCACACACAACACATATATCTCATACCATATCCGACGTTCCGGTCACACAGTCAAACCCTTCCGGGTATAGTATAGTGAGAAGACTCACCTCGTGGAAAGTCTAAGATCTCGTGTCCTCGCTAACACCGACCCCGAACGACGGCTCAACCTCGCTAAACATAAAAATATCATTTATTACACAAGGACTTCCACCACTTAGAACTTTACTCCTTATCATCATTCCTCAAAGGGTAAAAGACCATTTTACCCTTCCTTGACCTAAAGTCCTCAAGTTGACCAAAACCATAAAAGTCAATAAAAGTCAAACCCTGAGAGTACGCGGGGCTTACTCTAGATGTACGCGGGGCGTACGTCGCCAACCCCTCCCTGATCGGGGTCTCCACCCAGTACGCTGCGTGTACTGGAAGTTACGCCCAGCGTAATCCCTAGAATCAGCCACTCTCCATTTCTGGTCTTAATCGGTTAAGCCATTACTTCCACTTCTAGATCCGACTCTTCTAGTGTGTCTAAACCCATAAAGTCGAGACCTTTAAGCCTTGGCACGACTGTAAAGGCTCCAACATCACATAACAACCCTTTATTCAAACTCAAGGACCTAGATCTCATGCATGGTGCAAACCCCACGTCCAAGATGCCATTTTTATGAGTCTACAACCCCAATAGATCAGAAACATGAAGTATCTAAGCTTATGGAGGCCATTTGCACAAAAGTCTCCACCTTTGGGACTTAAACCCTAGAAAATGACCTTTTAAGCATACAACATGAACCAAGTGACAAGATCCGAAATTTATACCTGGAAATGAAGCTTTAGCCCTTGCAAGGTTCAGATCTACACTTGAGCACCACTTCTAGCCTCTCCAACAAGCTCTTCTTCTCCTTTGCAACCTTGAAATGACACCACCAAGCTTAGAATACACACACAATGGCCTAAGAACGAGGGTACACTCTTTTTAGGGTTTCACTCTGAGGGATGGTGGCTGAGAAGACCAGCCACATGTTCCTTTTATAGCTCCATCAAAGGAATTTAGGGTTTGGGTCTGAATAAGTTACGTCGGGCGTAACCTTGGGTACGCCCCGCGTACCTAAGGGGAAACGCGTCCAAATGAGGCGCGCGAGTACGCGCAGCGTACACCTTGTACGCTCAGCGTACTCGCCTACCATGAAAACCCTAAATCATCAACTTAACCAAGATGTAAGGCCAAAAGAAGAATACCTGGATTTCGGGCGGTTACATTTAGTCCCATTTCCTTGTTAGGTAACTAGTTTAGGATAATATGTATGATCATTTGAGACTAGAAAACAATCAAGAACACATAGCTTTAGGTGTTTACGGCCCAAGAGTTTCTTGGACCGTGAACACCAAATTCAAGGGCTTAAATGTGCCCTAATCACTCCTAAAGGCTTTAGACTTTAACCCTCAACTACTTCTAGCTAATATGGGGACATTAACACATCAAAAACACCCCTTAAAGGGAGTTTACGGCCAAGAGAATATTCATAGGCCGTAAACACCAAATAAGGGCACCAAAGTGTGCCTAGGGTCCTCCATAGCCTTAAACAAATGCCTAGAAAGTATTCTACTTGTGTTTGGGACTTGAAAGAATTAAAACACCCATCCCATGAGAGTTTACGATTGTAAACTCTAAGGGATATGGTCTTTTGTCCGTAAACTCCTCAAAGGAGTATTATTTATGCCCTAAACTACCCAAAGGATTAAACCACCAAGCTAGGCTTATTCTAGAAATCATTTAGCACTTTAAAACACCTATTACCACTAAGATTGGAATTCACAGCCGTAAACTCAGGGGTTTACGACCGTAAATTCCTTGTGTAGGGTTTATTGGGTAGTAAACTCTTATATAAGGCCCTTTGATACATTAAACCCCTTTAGGCTTGTGCCATAACAACCTAGAAGCAACCCTTAGGACCTATAACACTTATACCAAGTGTTTACATGTTCCTGAGTGTCCCAACTTATTTCATTATGTTATTATTTGGATAATTAGTTAGATATATGCTCATTATATGATAACTAGGCCCGTGCGTGTGAACAAGTCTCCGTTTGCCACCTAGCACGGTATCCGACACTTCAATCCAATCCACTCACTACAAGTGAGTTCATACCCCTTTAATTAACCTTTGAAATACTTTTAAATGTTTTAAATACTTTATGGGGGGATACAAGTTAAATGCTTATAGTTATTGCATCAATCACATGTGATTACATCAATCACATGTGATTAATAACTAGAAAACCAATGATTTTATCATTGTTCAAACTGTTTATCAAACTATTTTACTTCAAAATGTTTTACAAAATCTTTTACTTATCAAATGCTTTTATTAAACTTTGTTTTACTTCTTATAAATTGCATGTGCATATATGTATAGATATATAAGCAATGTTTAAAGGGCTTAGGAAGGCCATCCACCCTATTTCCTTTTTCTCGATTTGGATGTGGTCTGGTGGGATTTCGGGTAGCCCTCCGAAGGTCGTTTCAATATTAATTATATATCAAATGTACATATATAGACATAAAAGTACTCCTTTATTCATACTTATCAGTACATCATCAGTAAGTTACCATCGGGGTAACACAGGATCATACTACTACAATTTCTAGATCAATGAGTCAGTTCATTCATGAGTCAATACTTATTACTACGAGTACATATACAACTATACTAGACAGAGAACATATACAACTATACTAGACAGAGAACGTATACAACTATACTAGAGGAAGAACACATACAACTATACTAGAACAGTTCATTACATTACATATACAAGAATACGTTAACAATTGTGATCCACTGTATCGGAGCATACCTTAAATGTCATGGCCCAAGTTGTAGCCAGAATTCTCTTGGAGGGAGAGCGTGAGTTTGCGTATAGATCTATACTGGATTGACTATCCTACACCTTGCTGCTAGCTACAGCCGGACCTGCAGGTCTGCAGGTGCCAAACGTCATTCCGTTATTACGACCATTTGTATGTCGTTGTTACCATTAGATAGTATGGTGCAATTAGTCACATTATACCTTAATATAAATCCGGTTTAAGGTAGTTAGTACAGCAGTAGTTCCTATAATACAACACTACAGTACTACAATGATTTACCCATTACATATATTTAGTGATTATTTCACTTAAACATTAATGTACAAACTATATTTTGTTAAATGATAGTTACACTTGGGAAATTACACACTTTTACAACAAACGAGCATACAAAACAGTTAAGCCTTGGTAGAAGGCTACTTTAATAGAAAATATAGGTTTTTCTCAGAAATTCAAACTTTTACAAACACTTACAAACATTTGCTTACATTTTACAACTTATACTTGAGACAGATTCAAATGTTTTTGATAACAAACACCGACACTAAAATACTTATGAACTCACCAGGTTAATGCTGATAAACTCTTTCAAAATAACTTGTATTCTCAGGTCATCAGTAGACAGGTACCGAGGCCAGCTTTTGAGAAGATGGAGCGCATCCAAGACTCATCTTATTATTTTTATTTACATTATTTTTGGTGTTTATAACTGTACAGAACACACTTGTATTAAAATTATATATTTAATGCAATGGATGATGTTGTTTGCTTATTTACATTTACTGTGTTGTGATACTTTACATGACGTCCTCCGCCCCAGAACGTTTCCGCCGTTCTTGGTTTTGGGGTGTGTCATTAGTGGAGCGTGTGTGGTTAACCGGCACACTAAATGGTTCTAAGCAAATGTTGCAAAAGGTGACTCAATGTTTGTCATAGTTCGGTGGAGCGTGTGTGGTTTACCGGTACAACGAATAGGTGACTGTAACATGTGAGGGCACCATGTAAGTTTGCATGGTTATTCACACCCGCTTTGTGATCCTCGGCATCCCAGTCACGAACTAGAGGGGCATATCGAGATTTAAACATGCCATTGAAATGTTCAATGAATCTCAAAGGATCTAGGAGTTTTTCATAGATTTAAAACTTAAATTTCTTTTTCGTTTTTTAATGGTGGAAATTAGTTAACCGTCATTCACTTACCTTCAAATATTCTGCAACTGGATTATGACATCCCATTTCTAGGTTGTAGCACATTGTGTTGGGTCCTAGCCTTAATATCTCATTTGGGTGATTTATTAAGGACTCAATCAATCAACTAACTTGAATTCGTTTTCTCCCGTTTTGTAGATGTCAAAGTATGACAACTATGGTCTTCCCAAATCCCGTGGAACAAGCATTCCGCATGAAGATGATATTCCACGATTCGATCGAGGAACAAGAGATCATGCTTCACTTCCTCCACCTCCTCCAATTATTCTCCCTAACCCACAAGTTCGAAGACTTGAAAAGTTCAAGCTCACTCAAGCCCTTTTGGCAAGTAAACATAAAGAAGGAAAGTCGGTGTGTGCACACGTCCTAGGGATGAAGTCACACATTGATAGGTTAAGAATGTTGGGATCTGTTGTCTGTGAGGAGATGGCTATTGACTGGGTTCTTCAGTCACTTCCTAACTCATATAGTGAGTTCGTAAGAGAGTACTATATGATGAACTACGACGTGACCCTTATAGATCTCACCTATATGCTTAGTGTTGCTGAATCAGCAATGGTTTGACGCAATAGAAAAGCAAAGTTGAATGGTGAATCTGGCTTCAAAACCTCTGTGGATATAGACAATGGCAACGAAAGACATGCTATGATCAAAAAGTTTGATCATAAGAGAAAGGCAATGTATGAAGTAGTTCCATGTTCTGTTCCAAAAGAGTCAATTTGCTTTTATTGCCAAGAGAAGGGGCATTGGAGACGAAGTTGTCCTATTTACCTAAGAGATCTAAGAGATGGGAGAGTCAAAACGTATGGCTCTGCTTTAGGTAAAATCCATTGACTAACTCTTTTAAGATCCTATTCTAGATTCTTAATAGATAATGTGATAAGATTACCATTGATGTTTTGTAGGATCGAAGAAAAGAAAGGAAGCTTAAGGGAAGAAGTGAGCAGAATCTAACCATGAAGAAATGGATTTCGATCGCATTACTTGAAGATTAGATTCTTGAGATACTACTTAGAGTTAGAATTAGAAATATGTATTAGCATAGTTTTTCAATGAATTGCATTGTAAGGACAAATTTTTTCCGCAATAAAATAAATTTTGATTTTATATTATTTATTTATCCTTGCAATGGCATGCATGAAAATTGATGTTTGAAGGTTTCTAATATTAGCAATAATGGATTTGATTCTTAATTATGTTGTTTGTGGAAATGTCGAGAATTTACCAAATAAGGAGAGTTTCTCATCGCCCAAGTTTCATTTGGACAGAAACTTGGAATCATGCAACTTGGTTACACGATGAATGAGAAATTTCATATTTGGAAATTAGACTAATTCATTGACAAAGTGTCAAGTGAAGGACTAGGAGATCGAGTACACAAAGTTGTGTGTTGATCAAGTCCACCATAAGAGTAACAAAGATATTCGTCATGATTTACTAAAGGTTTAGTAAATATGATTATACTTATAAGATAAGTGTAATTCTGAATTGATTGAAAAAGTTTAAATCAATAGCAGAACGAATAAGAAGAATCAAGTAGGCAGAAAGATAAAAGTTTCCCCATTCTAAGAAGAAGGGAGAGTACCTTTTATGCTTTATGATAGGTCTTGATGATTATGAACCATATCTCAATTGATCCTCTAAGTGAGTCTTAGTACAATTGCATGTCTAAGAAGAGGAATCAAGAATTGAAGAAATGGTTAAATCAAGAAGTCAATCATACTTCGTTCCAAAACAAGTCTTAGAGTTAAGATTGTGAAATTGAGTGATAAGTATTAAGAAGGTTTATAACATTCATCAAATGTGGAAAGTTGTGATATCTTGGATAAGACAAAGACCAACTAGGACCAATTGATGAAGTGTTTTGATAAAAACTACACTAACTCTTGAATATTTGTTTGTCAAGAAATGTTTATTGACAAGAGAATCTTATATGTCAAGGAGTTAGTGGGAGTCTTTATGGTCTTGAAAGGTTTCAAGAACAAATCAAAATACACCTTATCGATCATTACTAGCACACGAGTTGAGGTTTACAACCTATCGTGTTGACACTATTTTGTTTCTGTGCCATTCAAGTTGAGTTAATTATGCATGTGAATTCTATGAGTTCTCATTTGAACACATAAAAGGCAGGCACTTTGATCAATGGAAAGTACATTGATAGGAAAGGGTGAGCTGCTTAACTACTTGGAAGACATGGTGGGTGGCTGTGTTACCATAAGGCAAGAAATCAAGATTAAGAAAGTTCGATCCATATGAGTTTGAATTTGTCGTAAACTTTCGTTTTGACAAATTCACATGGATAGGAACACATTCACCATTAAAATCTAAGTGTCATAAGATTCCCTCCTTCATGAAAATGACTGTGAGGAAATGCTTTCACTAAGAAAGATTTTAAGAAGATAGTGATTGTAAAATTGTATTCTCGAATTCAATTATGGTTACGGTATCCCTTTCCATGATTTGAATTGTGAGGTTTGGCAATTAGTCTGAATTCTTTAGACACACATATGAGCTATCTAAGGGAAAGGTGTATAAGCATAGATAAAGGATTATCAAAGCATTAGGTATTAGAAACATGAACTTAAGAAATTCAATAAGTATTGTTTTTCTGGAAGTTAAGCTGGTTTCTGAATACATGTCAAAGCTAGTGGGAGCATAAGTGTTATGTTTATAATAATCATCATGATAGTGGGAGCATAAATGTTATGATCGTATGATTATTATGAAAAGTATTGCAAGTTGGCAATATTAATTATAGAAAACAAGAGTTATACTTTGCAAAGTCGCGAGAGTTGAAAAGTTGTTTTGCTATAATTAAGGGAGAGAATATTATGATTCATTTCAAATTTAAAGGCTTAGGTTGTGAAATGTTAATAAATTTAGTCAAGAATAATAGTGTGTTCTCAAATTTCGATTATGATTACGGCATTCCTCTTCATAGTTCGAATTTTGAGAACGTAGCACATTAAATATTATGGCAGAAGATTGATAAAGTATCAAATCTTTATGTAAGACATGATGCATCGTGTCCCATACGCTTCGGGTATAGGGTCGATTGCAAATGCTATAATATTTGACCATTCTAAAATTTTCTAAATGTCTAGCGCATTTAGAGGGAAAAAGGACAAGAATCGGTTTTGACTAAGATAATTAAATAACTATCAAAGGACAATCCAAAGTTCGCCTAGGATTGGTCGCTTGTGAGTAGTTGGAAGTATTGTATTGGATGGACCATATCGACATTATTATGAATATATAAGATTCTATTGAGAATGAGTTGTCATATGGTAAGTATGGAAAGTTTTCCATATTGGGAATTGAATATTGAAAATCTATGTCTAGATTAGAAACTTTTATGCAAAAGGATGTTCAAAGGAATGTACTTTGAGTGAGAGACATCATATCTAAGGAATTGTCTTGTAACAATCTCCGATAGAGGACTTTGTAATTTCATTGGTAATAGTCATTGTGACTTTAGTGCAGTGACATCACAAAAGGATCATTGCATAAAATGTTAGAATCTAGCATATTCCATAAGTGGCAAGAATTTGATATTCTTTCACTTGTGAAAAGGATTGGGAGTTGTGAAATGAGTATGATTGGAAATGTGTTCATTTGATCTATTTCACAAAGTAAGAACCATAGGTAAACATTGTGTGCATGCTAAGAGCATGGGACAAGTGTTGTAATAATTCAAGTAAAAAGTTGATTAACCGAAACAACAAATAATGAGTAATCGATATGGTGATAAATAAAAGGTGTTTTATTTATGCTCAAAGGTTTGAGGCCATATGGGATTAGTATTATTCTTGTGTTTCACTTTGCATGTTTTGACTTCCTAAATAATTTAATTGGTTTAGAACAGTCAAATTATTCGAACGGGCCACAGTTGTTCATATGTTGGAAGTAGGTATGATTAAAGACTGTTGTGAATTGGTATGTGGATTGTCTAAAGAGTATTAGACATAAGAAAATGTTTGCTGCAGCGTTCATGAGTGCTTATGAATATGATTTGAGCATTGGATTAAACCCACGCTCACTTGGATCACTTCATGGATTGTTATCACGAGTGATTGGTGAGACGATAACATCTTATATTCTTGAAACTGAGATGTGTGAGTTGTATCTTGCAAATCAGTTGCATATTGATGATATGTAAATGCACGAGTAACTTGGTGTCATAAAACATATTGTTGTGTGTGATTCGTTGAGTGAGTGCAAGCGAGCATTGAATCAAAGTTTATCCGTTCCTTTCATCCAAAGAAGGTTAAAAGCGATATCTTTGGGACCCTCAATGATTTAGTGATGACAAACGTAAATGCTCGGCCGGGCTAGGGCTAATTTGATTTGTTCAATTAGTCAGTCGTCATAAATCGGAAGTCGAGAAATAGTACAGAGAGAATGATTAGAAATCATGTCTCATATGATATCTAGAATGGAGGAATATATGATCCCTTATCTAAAGGACACGCATATCTGATAGGATCAGAGTTGACAGCAGCTTTGGAAAGCTACGATTGCAGATGAGGATCTGAAGTCATATGCAGAATAGTTATTAGAGTTATCCAAGTGGGAGACTGTTAGATTAGTGTTTAAGTCCATAACTATTTTGGTATGTACTTGACCCGATGGTGCATGGTCCTTTTGGGTTGCCTTCACCAAAGCAACTTGATAGGATGAATTATGGAGAGAAAGGATTAAATATGATTTACTAATATATTATGAGAATAATATATCAAAGGAGAAATCATATTGTTTAATTAATATTAGTCAAGAATTAATAAGAATTAAGTTTGTGGCTAAAAGAGATTAATTAAACTTAAAGGACTGGAATTGTAATTATAAGATAATTGCAATTGGCCTATGGATTGCCTTATATTATAAGGTTGGACGAATTCTATGGAGAAACCCATTAGAAATCGTCCAAGGCCTTTAAGGAAAGGAGTCCATGGGTTGCTTAGGGCTTAAGCATCCAAATTAGGGTTTCCTTGTTAGATAACCCTAATAGCCTCACTATATATAGAACCCTTATGCTTCAAAAACGTGGTGAACAAATGGTCTAGGGTTTCCACACGTTTTTTAGAGTCTCCTTCTCTTCTCCTCTTCATCCTCTTGCTCTTGGTGTTTGTGAACCATTAGAGGAGTGACATTTGTGACTCTAAGCTTTCTAAAGTCATTACAAGAAGGATTTGGGATTGTTATTGCTACATAACAATCAAGGTATGATCTAAACCCTAATTCATATGTTATATTGGTTATCATATTCTAGATCTAGGGTTTATAGTCTTGGATGAATTGCATGTACAATAGAGAAACCTAGATCCAAACATTAGGGTTTGTATGAGCACATATGATGTTCTTATGACCAAAACCCATCAAGATCGCTATAGCACTTTTAGAGTCACAGTAAATTGGTATCCGCAACATTCTATACCCGTAGTCTAGCAATTGTGTCTTCATCCAAAGAACTTGCGAACAGCAGCTGGCTGCAGCCACATACTCGGCTTCTGCAGTAGATAAAGATACACAAGTTTGTTTTCTTGAAGACCAGCTGACAAGTCTTCCTCCTAAGAATTGGCATCCACCAGACATACTTTTTTGATCGAGCTTGCATCCGGCATGATCAGCATCTGTGAAGGCTTGTAGGCTGAAGTCATTGCTTGCGGGATACCATAGACCAAGATATTTGCTTCCTTTTAGGTACCGAAGGATTTGTTTGGCTGCGGTCATGTGCGACACTTTTGGATCAGCCTGGTACCTTGCACACACACCAGTTGCGAAGACAATGTCAGGTCTACTTGCGGTGAGATACATCAGCGAACCAATGATACCTCTATAAGTCTTGTAATCCAACGATTCACCAGAGGGATCAGCAGAGATCTTATAACCGAAGGCCATAGGGACCTTAGCAGAAGAACAGTTGTCCATTGAGTATTTCTTCAGAAGTTCAACGGTGTATTTCTCTTGATGAATGAATATTCCTTGCGATACTTGTTTTACTTGAAGGCCTAGAAAGAAGTTAATTTCTCTATTCATGCTCATTTTGAACTTGTTGGTCATGAGCTTAGAAAATTCATCCACTAACCCTTGATCAGATGACCCGAAGATGATATCATCCACATATATTTGTACCATCATAAGGTGGTCACCATTTGCTTTTCTGAATAGTGTGGGATTAATCACTCCTCTCTTGTACCCGGATGAGACAAGGAATTCAGAGAATGTCTCATACCAAGCTCTTGGAGCTTGTTTCAAACCGTAGACTACTTTTTCAAGCTTGTAGCAGTGTTCTAGAAATTCAACATTTTCAAATCCTAGAGGTTGCTGAAGATAAACCTCTTCTTTTAGTTCCCCATTGAGAAAGGGACGTTTAACGTCCATTTGGTGTACCTTGACGTTTTTGTGAGCTGCGTATGCTAGAAAGATCCGGATGGCTTCCATGCGTGCTACTGGAGCATATGTTTCATCGTATTCAATGCCTTCCAGTTGACTATACCCCTTGGAAACAAGTCTTGCCTTATTTCTGATGACTGCGCCAGATTCATCTAGCTTGTTCTTGAAAACCCATCTTGTACCAACAATAGTATGACCTTGTGGGAGGGGAACAAGTTGCCACACTTTGTTTCTTTCAAATTCTTCTAGTTCTTCTTGCATTGTGGCTATTCAGTCCGGTTCAAGCAATGCTTCTTTGATCGTTCTAGGTTCTACCGAGGACATAAACACTGCATAGTGGTAGTGATCAGATAAGTTCTTGGAAGACCGAGTTTGGATACCTGCAGATGAGTTGCCAATAATTTGACCTGGTGGGTGGTCTTTCGTCCATACATGAAGACGTGGCAGCAGATGATCAGCAACTGCGGTAGAAGGGATATCTTGGATGTCATAGGAATCTGCGATTGAAGATGGTAGTTCCCCCTGGATTTGAGAACATCCTGTTGAATCATCTTGATCTATTGGAGCAGAGTTTTCTTGAGTAAACGGGAGAGGTTGAGGTTCCCCCCTGATTGCTGATGGGAGTTCCTCTGAAACTTGAGAAGGTTCCCCCTGGACTGCAGATGGGAGAGTGACAATCCTTGGATCGGTTCTAGTGTCAATATTCTCTATGAATTCATCATCCGAATCCGAAGATGCGTTTGATGGTAATGCTTCTCTGCGGGCAGGAATTTGAGCAACATCAAGTATTGGAACTTCAATGGTTGCGACTAAGTCCGGAGTAGAGCTTTCTCCTTCAACCAGAGAGTTGGAAGTATTGAGAGATACTTCAGATAGAGATAGTCCAGATACATCAACATGTTGTAGTTGATCTGCGGGTGACACCAGAACTTCGGATAGTTTCTCCGTTTCAACAGGATCAAAAAGATCTTCATAATTGACTTCAACTAGATTTAAATGTCCTGAAGAGGCAGGAATGTCACATTCCATGATTGCAGTGGTTTCGGTGGACGGAGGGGCATTGCGGATGTGAGAATCATCAAATTTCACATCAAAGCTTTCAATGATCAACCGTGTACGTCTGATGAGCACACGATACGCAATCTTGTTAGTGGAATAACCAAGGAAGATACCTTCGTTAGATTTTGGTGCAAACTTGTTGAGTTGGTCTTTGTTGTTGATCACGAAGCATCTACATCCAAAAATATGAAAGAAGCGAACATTTGGTTTGCGGTTGTTGAGACCCTCATATGGTGTTTTATTGAGGCGTTTGCACACAGTACTTCAGTTTTGAACAAAGCATGTGGTTACTACTGCTTCAGCCTAGAAGTAGAAAGGAAGTTGGGCGAAGTTAAGCATGGATCTGGCTGCTTCTACTAGTGTGCGGTTCCTTCTTTCTACTACACCATTTTGTTGCGGTGTATAGGGTGCTGAAAAGTTGTGAGAGATGCTTTTTGAAACCAGGAAACTGTTGAGAAGATGATTAGTGAACTCGGTTCCATTATCACTGCAGATGCGTCTAACTGGAAGCTTGATCTGGAATTCGATTTCTTTGATGAAGTTGATGAAGATCTACGGTGTCTCTAATTTGAGTCTAAGAAAGAAGACCCATGTGAAGCGTGTATAGTCATCAACAATAACTAGTATATACTTTTTGTGGTGGAGACTGGCTACGGTTGAGGGACCGCAGAGATCAATGTGTAACAGCTCCAATGGTTCAGTAATAGAAGAGTCCATTATCAGAGGGTGAATTGCTATTGATTGTCTGCCGCATTCACAAGCTGGACAGAGAGTGTTGTTGCTGAATTTGAGAATAGGGAGACCACGTACTAGTTCTCCAGTGACCAGGTTGTTGATGTATCGGAAGTTGAGATGAGCTAGCTTGCGGTGCCATAACCAGCTGACTTCGGATACAACTTTGGTCAGGAAGCACAGCTGCGGTTTACCAATGATGAGAGAAACATCCAGTGGATACATCGTGCCTTCGGAGCGAGATTTGATTAAGCAAGTGCTTCGGTCACCCGTCATTATGTAACAGAATTGATCATAAAATTCAACACGATGCCCTGCTTTACATAGTTGTCCAACACTGATGAGATTGTGTTTAAGGCTTTCTACATAAGCAACCTTTTGAATGGAAAAATTTCCCGTAGTGAGAACACCGTAACCTCGGATGACACCGTTTGTATTGTTGCCAAATGTGACATTTCCACCATTGCATATAGGCCTGAAATCCCGAAGGTACTCTAACCTTCCGGTCATGTGCAAGGAACAGGCACTGTCAATTAACCATTCTTCTTCTTGTTCCTCCTTGCACAAAGCCTGAGAATTACTCGGTTAGTTTAGGCATCCAAACAGGTTTGGAGCCAGGGACAATTGATGTATTTCTGAATGATGCATAATCCGAGGTTGCATGGACAGGTCTCTTGTCAAGTTTTAGACCTAGTCCTGGGTGTTTGTTCAGATTTGGATTGTTGTGAGTTTTGGAAAAAAATACGAGGTTTCTGACTTTGATTTGATTTGACATGAGATAAATCCTTTTGACAATTATAATGACATTTACAAAGAGAGAGTTTGTCATTGAATCTGACATTTTGCTTGGTCAGCGGTCTATAGAGTGAATTGGACTTAGTATTGGTCCGAGGTGGGTAACTTCTAACATACATGTTGTTTGGTTTCTGAAAAGCTTGTTTTGAACGAGGTTTAGCACGTGTAAATCTTTGAGTCCCTTTAGGTGGATATGGTAAGATACCCTTCCATCTGTTGAAAGTTTGATGTGATTTTAAAAGTGTTGGAGTGGGTAAAATTCCTTTCCAATTAGGGTCATTTGAGGAATAGACCTGAAAAACGTAGTTTCTTACAAGTTTGACACTTTTTTGGGTTGTGTCAGAAGTAGCAGGAATGACTTTTGAAACTGGACTTCCCTTTTTGCTTGTTTCCACGAAAGAAGAGTTTTTTGAAATGTAGTTTGTGAAAACAAATTTTTTTGGACTCTTAGATTTTGGAATTCGAAAATGTTTTTTTATTTTTTGAAAGAATTTGTCTGTCTATGCCTCGAGATCTAATTTCTTCTTTGAGAGCCTTTTTTGCCAAAGATTTTGGTGAACCGCAGTCATTGTTATTCAACTACGGTTTCCTGTATTTTTTCGAATGATTTTGAAAACGTGGGCTTGAATCATCAGAACTTAAGGATTCTGGAATTTGAGAGCATTGACCTACTTCAACATTTTCTATAGGTAACTCATGAAATATTGGCTGAAGGGTTGTGGTTCCTTGAACTAATGACTTTGGTAGAAATGATTTAACTACCGCATAGTAGGTTTTAGATGGAACTGCGGTGGGACACTTCTGCGACTTTTGACTACAATGTGAGACACTATGGTCTGAGGACAAAGATGGAAAGTCCTTTGAGACTTCGGGGCCTTCAACAACAATCTCTTCATCAATTATGGATGAAGTTCGAGAATTTAAATGGATGGTGCCACTGATATGAATTTGATCACATGTGTGACCAAAAGCCTCAGGCATAATTTCCTCAATGACACAATAATTTCTTAAATTGTGTAGTCTACCGAAGTAAGTTTTGATATCTTCAGGAAAAGTCTTGTCATTGACAAGAAAATGAAATTCTCTATCAGGAGGGACATACAATCTGTCTTTGTTGAACCGAGGTGAGGAATCCATTGCGGTTGGATATCCATTAGACCAGCCCCAATTATATGTATTGTCCACGGTTCCATTGTTTACCAAATTTTCAATAGCCTCACTTTCATTAAACAATTTTTTAATTAAGAGATTTAAGCGTACAATTTCTCTCTGAGCTAAATCTATCTGGTTCAAAGCTATCTCTAATTGGGTTTCACTTAACATTCTAGCATCTTTCTCTAACTCTAGATCCTTCTCTAACATAGCCATCTTAAGTCTCTTGTTATCCAGCCATCCTCTCACATGGAACATCTCTTGGGACGCAATGTTCTTCTCATCTAAGGCTTTGTTATAGTCTGTAAGGACGGCAACACAAGTGTCATTAAGATCATCTCTGTAGGGTTGACAGTCATGCATACTATAATTTAAAGTTTGGATCATGAGTTTTACCTGTTCGACGATGCTTAGAGTCCCATCCTTTGCCATGTAGCAGTAGTTTTTGTTCAACATTGTTGACCCATCATCATCAGCAGTGGCCAGCATGCAGATTTTTCCTTTTCCTTTAACACTGCTGATGCTCTCTTCTTCGTCTCTGGATGACCAAACTTGATGGTCTCTTATGATATGGGCCACATATGCCCTTGCATTTTCCTTTTATTCCAGCTCTTGAGCCATTCTAAGGTAGAATGCTTTGTCTTTGACTATATTGGCCTTACAATCTTTTGCAAAGTGATTTTCTTTATTGCATTTGTGACAAATCACTACATCAGTCTTGTTTTCTGATTGAGTATCGGATTCAGTGTTTTGAGGAGACTGCGGCACCTCCTTTAGTTGATTGTTCTGAGAGCCTTTGGGATATCGAGAATGGTTGTTCTGAGAACCGAAGTTACGGTTGAATGGAGTTTTGTTGAACTGTTGATTCTTGTGGAAGGAAGAAGGTTGTATATGGTTGAACTGTTGACTAACCAGAGCAATAGCCTTCTGAAACTCTTCTTCATCATCATACTCAGAATCCGCTTCGTATGACTGCGGTGGAGTGTCATACAATGAAGAGTAGGGGGACTGCGGTGGAGCTTGTGCTATGAGAGCAAGCGGTCCTCCGAAGTCATCACAGTCTTTGAGTACAGTGGATTCTTGTGCTGGAAGCTCTCCATAGAGCTTGTAGAGTGATAAACAGTGAATCATCATGTCGCCTTGAACTATCATCTTAGCTGTAGTCCAATGTCTTCCTAAACCATTAAGGAACTGGAGATTGGTTTCATGGTTACTGCAGATGGTACCCGCATTGGATAACTTAGTGACTATCAGGTTGAACCTCTTGAAGGAGTCTTCCAAACTTTCACCAGTATGAGCTCTAAAGTTGTTGAAGTCATTGAGTGTTTTGTCTTGTGCTTGTTCTGAGCCTTCGTATAGATTCTTGAGTACATCCCAGATCTCTTTTGCTGATTTGCAGTTTATGATGATATCAAAGTTATTAGGAGCAACGCCACAGCAAATTTCATAGAAAGCAACATCATCATTTTCCATTTTATCGAGATCATCCTTGGTGGGACGGCTCATGGCTGGTTGACCTCCTCCTAGCCTGGTTGCAGCGCCGTCAATTTGGACTGGTGTAAGAACTGGAACGTGTGGTCCTTCTTCCACGTATCGTCATACATCTCTTCCCAGTCTTCTTAAGTACCTCTCTATTCTTTGTGACCAGTGATGATATTCACTTGCTACCAGTATTGGAGCTCGGTTAAAACCACCAACGCTGTTGGAGACATTCAGAGATAACGATTGTGCCATTTGAGATTTTTTTTTAAAATGAGCTTTAGTGGTATAGAAGACTTTATGAAAAATCAGAGTTTCGATATTCAAAAAGCAACCACTTTGGCTCTGATACCAATTTTTGAGAGAAAAACTTGGAAACACACATGAACAAACGTTAGAACAAGTATATTGCGGAATAGATAATCTCAAAGGATCTAAAAGCTCAACAATAATATAGTTAGATAGTTAGTTGCGGAAAGTAAAGAAATATAAATGACAACAATTGTTATATCAAGAATACACTTAAGCTGATTCATAACAAGGAATGCATTCACTCCGAGTTAATAAGGAAGATCAAGCTTAGTGATTAAGTCTTAAAGACTTGCTCCGAAGAGAGGTTATAATCTAATATGTTTTAGTAACAATTTATAGTAAGAATAGTATAAAGATAGATAAATGAAGAAGATAACTTGGAGAAATATATTCAGAATAATTCACAAGTCATCAGTGATCGAGTGATAAGAATTGTGATTGAAGAAGAAATTCAAGAGTAAGAGGTTTTTTTTAATACAGCAGAATGAGTCTCTATTTATAGAGTCTCAGAACTAAATTACAACTCTATAAGCAGCCGTGCAAGGCATACTGGATAATAGAGTGTATTAAATAAAGATAAGTAAAGTAATCTAGATAAGTAGACTGTAGTGGCAAAAGTCTGATTGCGGTTGCTAATGAATAACTGACTCCGGATGCTGAAATTGCTGCCTTGTGTTGAACCGTTGCGGTAGGGAGATTGTTGCGGTAGCTGAGTTCAAGAGGGTCACTTTTATGTTTCAACAATAACTTTAAAAATAAGTTGAAAATTAGCCAATGGAGTCTAAACTAAAGTTATAGTACTCGTCGATAGCTACACGTGGATATAAACAACATAAAAAATGGAGCTCTTATTAAAAATATATGAAGTTTTGAAAAAAATTAAAATTTCGCATGTACCGGCCGGAGGCACTGCGCACTGACAACCGATGCGGCCCACCCGATTTGTGACACATTGCGACATTCCAATGGACCATATCAACGGCACTGACCAAGTGTGTGTCACTTTTCCGCCCTATATATTGAAGCTGAATCAGTTCATTTCCTCACACAACTCTTCAGAACTTTTTCTGGAAATCTCTATCTCTCCCAAATTCGAATTTTCTTTAGAATTTTAGGGTATTATCTAGGCACTGAAGAATCAGATAGCCCGAAATATAGAAGCTTCCGGATCAGAGTTCTGTCCACACAATTTCCCAGTTGTCACTAAAGTTTTTGTAACTTAAGTTGCACTTATTTTGCTTCAAGTGTAACTTATATTTATATTCATAGTCGTTATAAATTTTTAAATAAGATTTATCATTAGTTTCAATTGAAAATACTAATTGATGTACTTACAGGAATGATGTATATGCTAGATTTAGTGAGGTGTTTAAAGTGGGATTTCCAAAAAGTATACTCTGTAAACCAAAGAGACCCTACCTCCGATATGATCTTACCTGGTTGCTCCTTACGAACTATAGATCATTAGACATTAATATTATTGAGGAATCTAGAATATCATTAGTCACAAGAATATAATACTAGGACTAAGTGAGTGCATGGTTATTTTCATCTTACATATAAATATGAAGTATTTAGATAACTAGATGCTATATGTGCTTATTATCTGTGATCAAGACATTCCGTGTTAGATGAATCAACATGATATGATTTTTATTTAACCATATGTAATTTTGTACTTATAATATATTGGTAGCGACGGGTGATAAGTGATGAAAAATAAATAGGAAAGGCTATGAATTTGTTGGGGATGTTGCGATGTAGTCATATAACAGAATATAAATGACATCCACAGACTATTCTAGACACTCTAGTGGAACACAAGTAGGTTCACTACTTGTATGTGATGAACTACTTGTTCATGCGATGTACTCTACTTTCCCATGGTTGCCTTATTGCTATAGAATCCCTGAAGCAGTACCGTCTACCCATGGGTTAGTTTATGTGGTTGGATTCCATATAGTTGGATCTACACTCAATGGACACCTACTTCTCATGCTTGGGTTAGTTTATGTGGTTGGATTCCATATAGTTGGCAACTTTATGGATCCTTGAGGTCCCCTTGTGGTTATATGTTCCAGATTTAAAGTTTGATTGATTTTTTATTCCTTACACGAGTATTTGACCTCATTTTCATCATTTTTGACCTAGCTAGAGTTCAAGACATACAGTGGAAATACATGTATATAAAGCACCGATTTTTATGACTCATTGGGTGAGAGAAAGCATTCTGGAAAATATGGATGTGTAGCTTGAAGGATTAAGAGCTTAATGTATTAAGCTGGCCAAATCAGTTCCCACGATGTGACATTAGGGAGTCTTCACAAGTGTTTTGTCGTGAGGCGTGACATCCCCAAATTTTATGCCCAGAAAAGACCTTTTTCTTTATGCTTATTTAAATTCAGAGTATTCTTTTATTGCAAAATTTTCTCCTAAGATATTTGTAATGTGGTATAATATCAATATCAAAGAATTTCCAAAGAAATGTTTTTCATTAGTATTTAAAACTTAGGATGCCATAACTGATACAAAACATAAGCTTAAACTTGTCTTAATAGACCTTACAACATCTGATTATACTAATGGTCTACATTTCCTCAAATCTCTTATTAGATCCAAACATCACTATTCATGTACCCTCATACTACTACCTAAGATACAAAGAAACTAAGTGGGTCAGACTTAGGAAGCCTGGTGAGTACATAGGGTTTTCAACCCAAAATAATATAATTAATTTTTTTAATTATATATTTCACATCAAACAATTAAAGAGGTTACCCATCCCCTTTATCTTTAATATTTATCTCAAGGGACCTATCCTAAGGATCATCGCAAGCCATGGGTAGACGGTACTACTTCAGGGATTCTATAGCAATAAGGAAACCATGGGAAAGTAGAGTACATCGCATGAACAAGTAGTGAACCTACATGTGTTCCACTAGAGTGTCTAGAATAGTCTGTGGTTGTCATTTATATTCTGTTATATGACTACATCGCAACATCGCCAACAAATTCATAGCCTTTCCTATTTATTTTTCATCACTTATCACCCGTCGCTACCAATATATTATAAGTATAAAATTACATATGGTTAAATAAAAATCATATCATGTTGATTCATCTAACACGGAATGTCTTGATCACAGATAATAAGCACATATAGCATCTAATTATCTAAATACTTCATATTTATATGTAAGATGAAAATAACCATGCACTCACTTAGTCCTAGTATTATATTCTTGTGACTAATGATATTCTAGATTCCTCAATAATATTAATGTCTAATGATCTATAGTTCGTAAGGAGCAACCAGGTAATATCATATCGGAGGTAGGGTCTCTTTGGTTTACAGAGTATACTTTTTGGAAATCCCACTTTAAACACCTCACTAAATCTAGCATATACATCATTCCTGTAAGTACATCAATTAGTATTTTGAATTGAAACCACATAAACTAACCCAAGCATGGAGGAGGAGCTTGATTGTTGGATCTACACTCAGTGGACACCTACTTCTCCTTCAAGGCACCAAAATCAACACCAAAAGCTTCAAAAAATCAATAATGGGGGATAGGGTCCGTTTGGGGTGAAAAGGAGGTGATGGAAGTTGAGGGTCTGTAAACCCTAACCACTACATCCCTTAAATTGGGCTTAAGGCCTAGAGAATTAGAGGGTTTCACATGAAGGTGGCTGCGATGTCATGAAAAGTATCTTGCCACATCGTGGTACTTAAAAGAAATGCATGTTTGTTTGGGTGCCACCACGTCGCGGTCCTATTGTAAAGCTAGCAGATTCGGGCTAGTCAATTACGATTTATTAAGCATTAAAAATGAATATTTGATAGGAGGTTATTTAGGATAAATAATCTTAAACAAAGTTATAGTATATGTGACAAAGATTTCGTACATATAAAGAACGCTAAAATCTGACTTCTTATAAAGAAGTTATGCTTCTTTGAAGTTTCGTGATTAAACTGGTATGGCTCTGCGTATCGTAAAACATCAATTTTTGATGAATTACTTTTTAGCCTAAGAGATCTAAACAAAAGTCATAGTAGTCGTTAAACCGAGAGCGTACATATAAAGAACATCAAAATCTGACTTCGTGAGAGGAAGTTATGATTTTTCGAAGTTTCAACGTAGTAGTATACGACTCTGAAACTTAAATTAAGATTGGTCAATTATTAGGAGAAAAAATCTAAATGAGAATTGAAAATGTCGTTAATAGAAGTCCGTCGATGTAAAGACAGTCGAGAACGGACGTCGGACGAGAGAGTTATGAATTTTTAACGGACTTTAATAGTCTAAGCGTATTAAAAAAAATAACTTTAAAAATAAATTCAAAATTATCGGACATAGTCTAAATGAAAGTTGTAGAACTTGGCGATAGCTACGCGTGGATAAAAAACCCGTCGAATACAGAGCTCGTATAAAGAAGATATGAGTTTTCTAAGATTTTATAAAAATCTGTGCACAGTAGCGTGCATAGACAAGATGTGTGGCACACATCGACAACCCACGAGAATGCAACACGTGTCATCACTAGATGAATGCCATGTCACCACCTCCAACATAGTGTGTGGCGCGCAACGCTATGGTGCGCGGCACACATTGCTTTTTAGGGCTATAAATACATGCCTCTATATAAGCTTTTTGTATCTTATCCCTACACGCCTTCTCTCTCGATATTCTTCGACTTATAGCCATTTTACCTTATTTTCTAGTATACCGGTGAAGCCCGAAAATCCATGAGTACCCGACAAGTAGTAGCCTTCGTGTAGAAGCTTTGTCAATGCAATTTTCAAACTTTTGTCTAGGAAATATCTGTAAGTTAAATTACACTTGATATTATTTTAGTTTAATTCATATTTAAAATTCATAGTTGTTGTTATGAATTTATAAATAAGTTTGTTAGTGGTTCCAACGTCATAATACTAATTGATCTACTTGCATGGATGATTTCTCGGTTGGATTTAGTGACGTGTTTAAAGTGGGATTTCCAAACAATATACTTTGTATACCAAATGGACCCTACCTCCGATATGATCGTACGTGGTTGTTTCTTATCAGCTATAGATCAGTGAACATTGAGATTATTGAGGAATCTAGACTATTCATTAGTCATAAGAAAATAATAAACTAAGACTTAGTAATAATTGAACCTAGGTCACATCAAAGGAAAATCCAAGTGCTGAAGTGAAGCGCTGCCCAATTTTCCGGTCATCACTTTATCAAGTGAGTTCATAGTCACTTTCATGAATATGAATTTAATACAAGTGTTAATTAAAGTATTAAATATTTGTTAAAGAGTTTATATGTGAAATATATGCTTAATGCATGGAATATGTTTTAAGAATGTATTTGATAATATATGATATGCGAACCAAGTATGGTTCTCTAACTCTCTCTCTCTCTCTCTCTATATATATATATATATATATATATATATATATATATATATATATTATTTCATGATATTAATAATAAAAGTATCATTAGAGAGAATGATAAAAAATTTTTAATACCTAAATACTCAGTATACGCTGAAGTAGGATAGTGTTGTCTGAACAGAGTTGGTACTAGGAGTTAATCATTGTAGCCTTAGTAAGAGACAAGATAAAGACCTAAAAAAGACGTTTAAGTTTAATTAAGTTAATGGGTATCATCTTGTTAACATTACGTACCAGACATGAACAGAGAGTAGAATTCTGACATCGTTGGTCTGAGAGTATATATTGGGCATAGTCATTCATCCCTGGTCCGAGAGTATGGATTAGGCATAATTATTTGTCATTCATCCGATAGTACGGATTTAACTCAGTTATTCAATCGAGATCCAAGAGTATGGATTATATATAATCATTTATTTCTGATCCGAGAGTATGGATTAGGTAAAGTCATTCATTTCTAAATTAGAGAGTATGGATTATGTCTTTATATAGGATTAAAATGCAAGGATCAACGGGATGGGGTAGATTGCTTATATGCGATATATTTGCAATAATGATCTTGTAGGTTTTACGATATATATATATATATATATATATATATATATATATATGTGTGTGTGTGTGTGTGTGTGTGTTATAACATTATGGGATTGAAAATCCCAATGTACTCACTAGGTTTTCCAACCTTAACCACTTATTTTCTTTGTATCACAGTTATCGATACGAATGTACTTGATGTTTGGATATAATGAGAGAATAAAGGAAATATAGGCCATTAGATATTGCAAGGCCTATAATATTTTTGTTATCCTTATGTTTATGGATTGATGATCACATCTCGAAATTATTAATGAAACACATTTCTTCGGAAATGTTTGGTAATTATATTATCAAATTATTAGGAACAAATTCCGCATTATAATTCTTTAAAAAGGAGATTCTGAAATGAAATGAGCATAATTAAATCGCTCTTTTCTGGCCGTGAAAATTAGGATGTCACAGTTGGTATCAGAACATTTGTCTAAGCGAACTAGGAATTTGTAGAATTTATAGACTTAAACTTAGAATGCTAAGAGATGATTGTGAGGAGTGTGTGTATTATATTTAAGGTAGTACATCTGAATTGACACAAGCACTAGCTTACTTTAGGATAAGATGCCTAAATTGCTTTATGTGCGTAATGATTTATGACTGCTATATCTATAAGATGCCTTATGATGCATTAGGCTGCCTATCTAATTGCTATTATTAAGATTAGGATCTATTGTCGACCTAGAATTGAGAACTTTTATGTGTTTAGGTTTCTAAACGTTTAATTACAGTATTAGAACTGTCATATAACTTTCCAGAGTGATAAGGATGATTATACGTCTAAACCTTCCCTATCTATATTGTCGTCTCGGTACACTGAACATCTGCTTTGGTGTAAAGAACGTCATGGTGAGAACACATAGCAGATTAAGAAACTATAATGGAAACCAGCAGCCTGAGCTACAAGTGATTGAGCGTGTACCAGAGGTAGCAACTGCACCCGAACCTATCACGTTGGCAACGATACATGCAATGTTGGATCGTCATATGGAAGAGACAATACGTCTACTTCAATAGAATAGGGATGAACCTATTGTGCCTATTGTGCAACCTGATTTGAACATTAAATAGTCAGAGGAAGGAAACTACAGTCGAACTGTTAGTCTAGCTTAGCCACGTGTGGTTAAAAGAGATAAACCTGATGGAGGAAACGATGGACATGGATGAAAGTACAAGGATTTCATGGCATCCACGCCACCGAGTCTTTCTGGAAGCCCAACACCAGTGGAAGTCATGGATTGGATCTCCGATATGGAGATGGTGTTTGAAAGTTGCGACTGCAACAACCAACAGAAGACCATTCTTGCGGTTAGACAGTTGAAGACGGGGGTTTTAAGCTAATGAAAGTTACTAGCTAATACCATGCCCAAGGGAGAAGCTAGTAGGATGTCTTAGGAATACTTTCTGGTGCAATTGAAAATGCAATCCTGCTCTGAGCAAGATCTTCTAGGGATTAACAATAATTACATAACCTGAAGAAGTGCGAAATGTGCGTCAACGAGTATCCTGCAAGTTTTACGGAGAAAATGAACTTAGTCCCTTACTTAGTTCCAAAATAAATCTCCAATGTCAACAAGTTTTCTAATGGATTACTAGCAGAGTTTGGTCTAATGGTCAAACAAGCAACTACTTTGAAAGCCGCCATCTTGGTAGCTAATAACATGGACACCCAGATACGAGGTAAGGGTTTAGAGAGAGCAGAGACAGGAGAGAAAAGGAAGGTAGAGGGATATTTAAGATCTAAGAAAGAAGAATAAATTCTCGAAGTCGAACCCCAATAGCAATAGGTATGGGGTAACGATGAAGCTAAGTGGTGCAATAAGTACAGAAGAAAGTACTTTGGAGGGTGTATTGAAGGAGTGACCTACTTCAAGTGTGGGAAGACTGCTCACTGTGCCAATGAATTTAAGGCCAATGAGGAAGTCTGCTTCGAGTGTGGAGAACCAGGGCATTTTCACAAGGACTACCCAAAGAAAAGAGGAGCGACAAGGCCAAATATTCCACCAAAGCCAAAGGTTAAGGCATATCATATGATCTTAGATGAAGAAAGAGGTGAAGCTGATGCTGCTTAAGAAAAATAAGAGAAGAAATTTGTATCTTGAACTCGTTTAGATAGTATAAGGTTGCGTAGCCTGATGTAACAGGCATGATGAATGGATAAATATTATAATCGTTTTAAAAATAAATATAATTTTCTAAGTTATGTTATGTTTTTTCTGTGTGATTTCCTTTTTGTGGTAACTTAGTGGACTGTGAGACAATTCTTGGGACGAGTATGAGTAGGTGTGAAAGGTGCTTATACTACCGAAAGCACATGAATCGTAATTGGATCAATGAAAGTCACAAGGTTACTAAGTCTCTAAGTAGTTGAGCTATTTTTTTTATTTCCGTCACTACCCTTGTTTCGGTAATGAATACGAAAATAAATATTCTGACCTTAGCAGTCATGTCGAATCGAGTCTGACTAATCTACGAAGTAAGTTCAACGTAGCATCCAAATTTAGTTAAAATATCAAAGGAAAAGATTACCGAAGAAATCAATAGAAGTATCGTGATCGCCATTAAAATTAAGCATCATGTAGCTAAAAGTGTTTCATGCTAGAATGCGATTATATAACATTAGAGCATGGAGCAAGGTATCATCCATGCTAGAGTCTGAATCAAAGAGACATGAGTCTAGCTGTTGCGTCATGCGATGAGAGGTCATTAGAACATGATCCATCGGTCTATTATGATAGTCAAAGTAGATGGAACAGGAATCTCCGATGAAGATCAAATTTAGAATCAAAGAGCAGGTGCATGATTGAGCACCACCAATAGCTAAGTAGTCTAAAAGTTAGAAACTCTATAGAGAAGACATAAGGGTTATGGTTATTACCTATGAGGGACGGTAATGTGTGGAGTCATTATATGAACCTTGTTTGCAGATTATTCCAAGACGTAATCATCCTAAGGGGGAGATAATTGTAACATCCGCAGATTCGAGCTAGTCAATTAAGATTTATTAAGCATTAAAAATTATTTTTTTGATAAGAGGTTATTTAGGATAAATAATATTAAAAAAAGTTATAGTATATGTCACAAGGATTTTGTACATATAAAGAACACTGAAATCCGACTTCGTATGAAGAAGTTATGTTTCTTTTAAGTTTATGATTAAACTATCATGGCTCTGCGTATCATAAAAAATGAATTCTTTATGAATTACTTTTTAGCCTAAAAGATCTAAAAAAAAGTTGTAGTAGTCGTTAAAGCGTGATCATATATATATATATATATATATATATATATATATATATATATATATATATATATATATATATAGAACGTCCAAATCTGACTCCGTGAGAGGAAGTTATGATTTTTCAAAGTTTCAATGTAGTGGTATACGACCTAGAAACTTAAATTAAGATTTGTCGCTTATTAGGATAAACAATCTAAACAAGAATCTAATATCTCGTTAATAGAAGTTCGTCGATATAAAGACAGTTGAGAACGGATGTCGGAAGAGAGAGTTATGAATTTTTTAATGGACTTTAACTATATAAGTCTATTAAAAATATACTTAAACAATAAATCAAAATTAGCTGACAAACTCTAAATAAATGGTGTATATCTCGTCGATAGCTACGCGTGGATAAAAAAACCCATGGAAAACGGAGCTCGTATAAAGAATATATGAATTTTCTAAGATTTTATAAAAATATGCGCAATCGCACGCACACGATAGATGCATGGCACGCATCGACAACCCACGAGATTGCGACGCATGCCACCACTAGATGAACATTACGTCGCCACAATGACATAGTGTGTGGCATGCACTGACAGGGTGCGCGGTGCATTTCTCTTTCGGGTTATAAATACCCAACTCGATATAAGATTTTCGTATCTCATCGCTACACACATTCTCTCTTGATATTCTTCAACTTATAGTCATTTTACCATAGTTTCTAGTGTACCGGTAAAGCCCTGCAATCCATGTGTACCCAAAAAGTAGTAGCCTTAGTAAGCTCTGTCAGTGCAATTTTCGAACTTTTGTCTAGGGAATGTCTGTAAATTAAATTCCACTATATATTATTTTATTGTAATTTATATTTAAAATTCTAGCCGTTGTTATGAATTTATAATAATATTTTTCAGTGGTTCCAATGTCATATTACTGATTGATCTACTTACCGGGATGATGTCTACGCTGGAGTTAGTGAGGTGTTTAAAGTGAGATTTCTAAACAGTATACTCTGTATACCGAACGGATCTTACCTCCAATATGATCCTACCTGGTTGTCTCTTATCAACTATGGATTAGTAGACATTGGGATTAGTGAGGAATCTATACTATTCATTAGTTGTAAGAAAATAATAAACTAAGATTTAAGGATAATTGAACCTAGGTCACATAAAAGGAAAAGCCAAGTGCTGAAGCAAAGCACTGCCCAATTTTCTAGTCATCACATTTATGAAGTGAGTGCATAGTTCCTTTCATGAACATGATTTTAATATAAGGATTAATTAAAGTATTAAATATCTATTAAAGAGTTTATATGTGAAATATTAATGTTGTTAAGAACGTATTTTATAATATATAATATGCGAACCAAATATGGTTATGTTTGTGTTAAGATATATATATATATATATATATATATATATATATATATATATATATATATATATATATATATATATATATATTATTTCATGATATTAATAATACAAGTATCATGAGAGAGAAGGATAAAAGTTTGTTAATACCTAAATACTCAGTGTTCACTGAAGAAGGATAGTGTTGTTTGAACAGAGCTGGTACTAGGAGTTAAGAATTGTAGTCATATTAAAAGATAAGAAAAAGTCCTACAAACGAGGCTTATGTTTAATTAAGTTAATGAGTATTATCTTAAGAGGTAAGATAAAGTCCTATATATTCCAATAAAAATGTTGGCCTACTTCCACACCGGATATATCGTATAACCCATTTAGTGTGTTGATGGAACATGATAGAACATTCATATTGCCCTCTGACAAAAATAAAATTTTAAACAAAATTATTTTGATTCAACCATCTCTTTCTCGACTTGACTACTTGAATCATATATTTTGAATACCAACTAATCAAATTCTATTCCTTGTTATTTTTATCTCTATTTTTGAGATTCAGAAATAGTAACCGATTCGATAAATCTATGAAGGTTCCGAAATGAAATAAGTTATTTATCTTATTATTAATCACAGATTTATTATATAGCCAGAACGACCTTCACAAATTGCAAATACTAATTTGTTAAGAATTAATCGAATTGAAGATATAGCGTCATCATTGGCTGGAATTAAAATATCTGCAAGATCGGGGTCACAATTTGTATCGAT